>NW_015150465.1:1898505-1905935 GCF_000732505.1 Cyprinodon variegatus
ATTTTTTCTTAAAATAAGTGCCTTTGTTTTTGGATTGAGGAGGAAAAAGAGACATTTTGCCAATGGAACAAGGCAATTTACATTTAAAATAAGATCCCAATTACATTGTCTTATTTCAAGTGCATGTTATGTAATTATCCTATTTTAAGGGTAAGGTTCTGTTTAAGTTTTCTTTATGAGTTTTCATTGGTTTCATTTCCATTTTGTGTTATTTTAGTTGTTTTTGGTTGTATTTGAGTTCTTATGTATTTATTATTTACTCTCTTTTGCCCTCTGGTGTAAGTCACCTTCCCCTTGTTCCCTTTAGGTGCTTCTATACACACCTTCTATCTGCTGATTAGCTCAGTCTTTGTTCTGGCTCCCATTTAAATTGCTCCACTTCAGCTACTCTTCGCAGGTTTCTCGTCCTTTCTTTGCTCCTCGTGTGTTTTCCGTGACGTCTTTCCTCCTTTTGGTTATTAAATAGGCAAGAAACCACTTCAGCTCCCGTCTCTGCATTTTGGTCCTCTAAAACCCCCCACACAACCTAACACTCTCAATCTATACTGAGGAAAACAAACTAACAAGACAATGAACGTGCACAGCATCTATGTGTCCAAATTAATCACTGAAGATAGACCAATTTTTCATTATTTAAAATGTATTTATCAGTGTTGTACAAATTAATTTATGGTTCTACATAATATATACATTATTTCGGTTGATGAGTTATTCTTTATCCTTAGTTACATAGAAAACTCATGACTGCAGAGACACACCCTAAAAAACCTAAATTGTAAATTAGTATTAATTCTGTATTTATTTTTATTTGTATTACATAATTTTTACATAATTTTTTGTTTTTAGTTAGCACTAACTTTAAGATATGATGATGTTATCACCCTTGCCACCTTCTGGTTTAGAGAAAAACTGCTTGTTCTAAAGGTGATAAATTACATTCACATAGAAAAACAAACCACCTTGTAGGGGGGCCTAGAAGGATGGCCACTGACTGGCTAGGAGTGGCAAGGGGGGCCAAGGCCACCTATCTAGCTCTGCCTCTGCTCTCGTTCACAACTAAAGCATAGTGACTACATGTAGCACTATAAGTAGACCCACTCACTGATTAAAAGCTTGTAGACACCTGTGATGCTAATTAGTAGACACACCTTGATTTAACACTTCCCTTCAGTCACATTATTTTCACACTTTTCTAGGGCTACCATAATTTAGTCCAGGCAAATTTCATGTGTTTGTGTTTTAAAATCATTCTGCTGAAGCATGGTTGAAAAGCTAACTTCTATTCCTTCATTTTTATATGAATTTTCTTTATTATTGCTTTTTTCAATATTCAAGTTATTTCTGTGCCATAGTGTGTTTTTCTTTCATCATATTATACATATATAAAACCAAAACAACGCATACTATGCATATTTTATTAGTTTTAGGTTGTGAGCAGTTCCACATAAGTAAAATATGTAAACTACAGCAGCTACTACAAGAAAGTGATTATGATGCTGTACAATATGTAAATAATCTTGTATGTAAACAAAACTTTATTTTCTGATAGATGCATGTTCTCATTCATATAACTTAAGCATCACATATTTTGGTATCTGTATGTATAGCAGATGCATATGTTACAGTATATGAAAGATCCTAACATCATGTACAATCACTAATAATTTCCTGCAACAAGTATGGCTTAATAAAAAAAAAAAAAAAACAACCAGTACCAAAGACTTAGAATATGAGATTAAAACTAAAACTAGTTATTTACCCATATTTTATTGTATACCACTTGTCTTTGCTTTCATTAAACTATATGACTTAAAAGAAAAGTGTTATCTGCATAGTTGGCATTTGTCAACAAATTGAAAACTCAAACTTAAAAGAACTTTTTTTTTTGATTTTATGCGGTATACAGGAACACAGCCCCAATAACAATGGAAAGGTAGTTTAAACAAAAAACAGGAAAACATTTTAAAAGTAGAGTCATTTGCCCACTATTGTAGCTGCAAACGCTTTTAGGTTGTGTATAAAACTAATAAAACAACCTAAGCTCGATCTGAATGGATAGATAATTTTAAGTCTTGTTCAAAATGCCTATATGTGCTTATGGTGTAGGATGCAAATTAAGCACATTCATGTATTTTTTTTCAGCAGTACCCCAGCTGTTGCTTGGGTATTAAATTGAAATGCACTAAATAAGCCCTAAGTACATTTTTGGTCCTTAAACATTCACACTGTCAAACCCACCCCTAAATTTCCTTCCCTTTCTAATACATTCTAATACGTAATACATGCTGTATGATACATTCAAAACTCAGATACATCATTGGATGAAATACTTCTAACATGTAAGATTATTGTTTATGGGTTTTTTGTCCTTATTTCTTAAGGACTAAAATATATTTTTTTCCTGATAACTGTATAGTCACAAAATATTAACTTCATCATCTGGTAACATTCTGGGGGGCTGCTTGATAGCGCCATTTGTAGCACTGTTGCCTTGCAGGGAAAAGGTCCTTGGTTCAATTTCCAGCACCGTGCATGCGGGGGTTCTCTCTGGTTACTCCAGCTTCTTCCCATTGTTCAAAATCATGAGTCTTAGGCTAAATGGCATCCTTAATTGCCCTTACAGTAGGTATGTGTGTGTGTGCCTGGTTAATTGTTTCTGTGTTGCACTGCGATGGACTGGCGACTTTTCCAGGGTCACCAGGATTGTGATGGACCATATATAAGGATGGACCATATATAAGGCTTAATCAGGTTTAGTCAAAGTGAACCATAAGCTGCAAGTGGATACAAGGTTTTCTTCGATATTTCTTCCTCGGTTTTTTTTTAAAACAAGCAGAAAATATTTAGTGTCTCTTTAATTGTGACTGCCACTCTGAGAAGATGATAATTAAAAACAGAAGGACTCCTAAGATATATACAGTAGAAAAGATCTTGTCTATTTTTTTGGCAACTCTGGTCCAGTAACCACCCTTCTGTTTTGTTTTTTTGCCATGTAAAGTTGTTTTTATCTCTCTAAGCTCAATTGAGATTTTTTCCAGGAGCCCAGTCAGTTGGCTGCTTCCACCCTGCAAGAGTTAAGAGTCATATGTTACAAACCAGCTGATGGGAAATGACAGGGTTCTTCTCAAATGTTTGAAAGTATTTTCTGGATTTCCTCTTATGCAATTCGAAAACATTTGAATTAAAATCCAATTTATGATAGAAACATTTCAGTATACCCTTTTGATCAGGTACAGTGGCCTCATGAACAAACTCTGCATATACAGTACAAAAAAACGTACCACCCAATCAATGTTGTGTTAATGTGTTCAGAAATGGTCAATGTTCGACAGCCAAACAAATGTTTTACAATTTTTCATGTCAAACTACTTTTGGACTCACTTCACTGCACTGAGATGAGTAAGTTCAGCTGTGTTTATATCAAGAAACATTAAACACGGCATCAAGAGCTTCATGAGTTTGAGGTTTGGTGTTTTAATTAAACCAAAGTGATGAAACTGAACAACCTCATATAATAACATGGCACCATAATAGCATAAATTCTTTGTATCTTCTGCTAAGGTGATGGAGTAAGTTGATAATGTTACCACCAGTACTAGCATGAGTGATTCTGCCAGCTGATAACTAATAGGTTGTTATGCTAACTGGCCACCTAAGGACCAGTAACGTGGGGAAATTCATAACCAGTGAGACACTAAGGCTACGTTCACACTGCAGCCTAAAGTGACCCAAATCCTTTTTTTTTGGCCCATATGCGACCTGTATCTGATCTTTTCATGGCAGCCTGTACAAAACCGATCCGATTTTTTCCAATGCGACCCAGACCACTTGGCTATGTGGTCCCGAATCCGATACAAATCTGATCTTTTCAAATGCGACCTGTGTGTGAACGGCCAGGTCGCATTTTGCCAACCTGAACGTCATTAATACCCGACAAAGGTTACTATTCTGGGTCCTGCTATGAAGAAGCAGCAAGAAAAACAACAACCATGGCAGATGATGATGCGAAGAGCAGTATTTATCTTTAACCATTTTGAAAAGATTGTGTTTTTATGGCTGGCACTACCATCAATGTGTACTTCCATAAACAACGAGCACTTTGGCCTGTAATGTCATTGCGTCCTCTACTGCGCAATCCGGACACTTGTGTTGTATGACTACAGTTCACACAGGAGATCACATACAAGTCGCATATATTTGGAAATGTGAACAGCAACACACAAAAAAAAATCGGATTTCACAAAAGAATCAGAATTGTGAAACAAGGCCTGCAGTGTGAACGTAGCCTTAGTCCTCTGCAGCCAAAAGTGTGATTATTACCTGAAATAAAAGGTGATATTTTAGACTTACGCAAAATAAAACATTTAGTTTGCTAACTTTTAACTATAATGTAATTTATTCAATAGCAGTCAGCAAAGCAATAAAAAAATTCAAATCTAAAGATGTTTTATAAAGTATCAAATTTAATTATTAGTTGTTTTTTTTATTTACAGTTAAAGGTATAGTGGAGGATTTTCATGAATGTTTGAAAAGATGTGTACATTTTTAAAATAAATGCACAACCCTGTACCTGCTCCCGACAGAGTACGCCTATTAAATGCATGCGAGAATATGCACATGCCCATTTCTCCTTGTGCACGCTCTGTTTAAAAGTTACTGTTTGCATCACTCATACAAGCTTACTTTCCAAAAGAAGATTTGTAATTTTTCCATTATATCAGACTTACCACCGGTAAATGAAAATGGGGACGAGCACGTAGGCTAGCCTTATGTAAACACATGAACAGAATGATTGACAATTAGGAGGACCACTTATTTTGATGGTCCACCCAGAAAAATAACATCCTCCACTATACCTTTTAATTGTGTTTCTTAAGAATTATGTGCTCATCTACCTCCCCCCTTATTTTTTCCTACAGAAGAGTTGCATGTGCTGACCTCATCCTGTTAAACATTTGTGATAAATGGTGGATCGATCTCATCAATTGATCTCTTTGTTTAAGTGGGTCCACTGGACCCACTTAAACAAATTGATGTGAGAGCAACACTGTAGTAACTGTAATCCTTATAACTGGCCATGAAATCTTTGATTCCTGAAAGCATTTTTTTCTTCCTAATTCTTCCATTTTGAAAGTGTCATCACAGCACAGCAATCTATGGGAAGTCATCACACCTTGTTGAATTAAAAATTATGTAACTCACTGTTAATTGTAAGGGATAGAAATATGATAGTTAGAAACATTTATATAATAAAGGTCAAATTTAAGCAGTGTTATAAACCTTTTTTTTAATTATATGTCATGTCAGCTCAGTGGTTCCACCAGCATATATCACACTGATTTCAGATTTGTTATAGTAGATTTAATGGGTATTGTAACAATATTGCTTCTTCTGCTTCTATCAAATAAACATAAAAACTGACTTATTGGAAATAATCAGTTGATATCCCATTATTGTTATTATTATTATTATTATTTTCCAGTTAGAATTAAAGTGCCTGTTTGAGAATATAGATACTTAACACTCCTTGGTGTACAGTACAGAGCAATGAGCATTTACATGTCCAAAACAGAGGAATATCTATAGTTTAAACCTAGGGTTGTTTCCATCAATTTTTTGGATGTGTTACATTATTGATTGAAGCTTCATATAATTCAAATTTAAATAAAAAAGTGGTTCCTTCGCTCCTTGAGTTTAAATAATCCAAGAGTGTTATTTCGGTGTACTTGTGTAAGTGTTGGGACTTCTAAGTTTGTTACTGTCTTTAAAAATGTTTGCATGGCTGCCACAAATTCAGCAGGTCAAAATTTTTTATTGGATTGTTCCAAACTATCATACATTGTTCATTTTTATCCATCCAGAGTTTTGCATTAAACTTGGGCTACAGCTTTTTGTGTGTAAGCATGCTTTATACATGAAACCCTGAAGAGGAAAAGTCACAAGCCAAGAGCTGGTTCCCTCAGAGTAGCTTATTCTAAACTACTTATACCTTTATTTTTCAAAAATGCTTTTTCTCATTTTTGTTAGAGCAGTTACATCATACTGTTATCAAAATCTTCAAAGGCTTTTTAACCAAAAACCCTAAAAAGATTGCACTCACCCTTTGGTACATAGATGTTGTTTGATCCATCATCTCAATGGAAGAGGCCTTTACTATTTTTAAAAGAAAGTGTGAGACTTGAGTGAATGACACAGTTTTATGGATCTACATTAGGTATACATGCAATTGGTAAGAAAAATTATTTCCAAACAAGCTATGATAAACTAAAATAAAATTAGACAGCATGAGATGTGCTTGAGTTTTTTTTCCAATTATAATTTGTTCTTACTTGGTTTGTTGTCACTCTCTATCTGGCCATCATCGTGTGAGTCTTTCTCCATCAGATAATTCACCCAAATTGTCTCCAAGAGGCTTAGCAGCATTATTGAAAATATCCCGATGCAGTAAATCACTAAAAAGAGTAGTTCACACATTGTTAATAAATATGGTCTATAGTAAAATTACTCATTTCTACACGGTGCTACAATTGATACAAGGTGCAGCAATTGTGCTGCACCTTGTAGTCGTGTCTCTTGTTTAAACACGTGAGTCAATTAATGATTGCATTAGCAGACTGTGAAGAAGTTGACTGCATCCTGAGGCTGTTACGCAGTCATTTGATTCAGATGTTGAAGGAGAGACACATCTAAAGACAGCTTCACACATACTACTTCATGTATCAGCAAAGCCATCCAGCACAAAAAGCTTCTGTGCACCAGTCCTCAACTGATGCATGCAGGACCCATCCACAGATCACTTCCTAATTTTAAAATGTACTAGATCTGCTTTACTCACCCCATGTCTATATTTGTGTATGACTCATCTAGTTTTCAGAGACTGATAGATTTTGCTTCTCATCCATCACATTTTGCTTGTGACAGAAATGATGCATGGATGAAGAAATGCGTGGATAAGGTTAAAAGCTGCCAGACATCTGACCTTGAGGACTGTAAATGAAGAAGTTTATTATGTGACATATGGCTGTGGTACAGTAGGTGGTTCTTCATCTCAAGCTCTGGTCCTCTGCCAGACACCTGGGTCTTCAAAATATCTCATCTGTTAACAGGACTTCTGGACTGAAATTGCTGATGTTTTTCAAAGCTAGTTTTTTCTAGTTGAGCACTTGGTATATTTCAACTTTCTCATGTTCTTGTTCTTGATGTTTCCATCAATCAGTATTGCCACAGTGCTGCATGGTACCGCAGTGTGTTACACTGTTGCATGGCAGCAAGAAGGTTCTGGTTTCGAATCTTGGCCTGGGGGCTTTCTAAATGGACTTAGCATGTCCTCCCCATATATTCCTTGGTTCTCTACAGGTACTCTGGACTGTACTCCACCTACAGTCCAAAGGTATGACGGTTAGATTACCGTATTTTCACGACTATAAGGC
>NW_015150465.1:1908100-1911868 GCF_000732505.1 Cyprinodon variegatus
AAATATTTTTGATTTATGCTCAATACTGAAGCGTGGTCAGCGCTATGTTATTCCACGTCCAAACGCAAAAGGGACAATCACGAACTAGCTGCCTAGAAATCGCCGAGGCGGTGAGGAAGTGGAAAAATGCAAGGGGCAAGTTTGTGCGACAACGGAGGGACTTGAGGGCGAAAAAGAGCGGAGATCCAAGTGGGAAAGGGGTTCCAGCGTTCTCACGCACCTCGCTCTTTTAGCTGGTCCATCTTCATGCGTCATTTTTTTCACAATGGCGGTCATACAAACAAAACAAGCCAGCAAGCTACCAAACACGATATATGCATAGCGTACAATTTTGGAGAGGTGCACCAGAGTGTCTGCTGAAGAGGCGAGGGCACATTTGCGTTCACTGCGATACACAGATAACCTGGTTTCTGAGTAAAGATTGGCCTTTAGAGTGCCAGGATGGGAAATGCCTCAATCTATCTCAATCTAGGGTCAATTCTCCAAAGCACATTCCAAGTCATGTGTAAATTCAATAGTCTTCTATCCTTCTCCTTGGTTGTTGGAGGCTTTTGTTTTACAGGGGCTATGTGATAGACCTTTTGAATCATGATGAATGTGAATATGCAACTTCTTTGGAATTATCAGAAAAATGACAGCATCTTTGAAAAAAGTTATCTTTGTAATTTTACATCCGACTTGCAATGTGCTTAAGAAGATGGATCTCCCTGCTGCTTGAATACATCTGTAGTCCAATTACTGTCATGGTCTTGTTTCTATTGTGCTTTACTTTGCTCTATGTTTCCTAGTTTTATTGGTTTAATTCTTTTTTTGTTGTAATTTCTAGATTTGTTAGTTCCAATGTTTTTCTGTTGTCCTCTGTTGCCCTCTAGTGTGTCAGAGTGTTCCTTTCCCCTTGGCTCCCTCGTTGTCTCCTCTCACACCTGCTCCTTGTCAGCTCGTTAGCCCTCCCTTTGTCTCTGTCAGCTATATATCCTCTCCCTCTGCTCTCATTTTTTGTTGGTTCCTTGTTGTCGCTGGTCCTGTCGTTGCTGCTTTCTTCCTACCTCATCTCTCCCTGGCTCCTCTTTATTATTTTTCCCTGATGTCTCCATGGTTCTGGTTTGTGTTAAATATTAAGTTGAATTTTGGCTTTGTTAAACTGTTTCCTCTCATTAAAACTACAAGAACTCACATCTGCATCCCTGCCCCTGCATTTGGGTCCTCAAACGCCAACCCAAACTTGACAATTACAGTTTGTTCTAGTGAGAGCCGACAAAGTTGACAAAGACTCCTGGATTCAGAAAAAAAATTTGCAAGAGTTTGGTTCCTTACAATTTAAGCCTGTTGTGTGGTTATCATGACCTGGATGAATGACAATATACACAGGCAAACTTTGATGATATCTAAACTTCATATGGTTGCTAATTGGGAATTGTAAATATATGTACTGTATAACTACTGTGTTTTTGTTATGCTTTTAGTTACTAAAAGACATACGAATAATAGTTGCCATGATCTGGTTGACTATGATGATGACATACTAATAAGAACATTATATATACCAGTGTTCCTGTGCATAGTCACAAGGTTCTGCTCAAATAAACTGTAGTTTAGAGTACTGTGTACTGCGTTCAATAAACTGGTTGAAACAGGACTCGGCGCATAGTGCAGAGCCAATGTTCCAATGCACCCAAAGAGTATCATCCCATAGTTCTTCAGTTGAAAAACTATATTGAATTTTTGAACTGATTCAAGTGAAAAAAAACAAAACAAAAAAAAAACATCAAAACCCCCCACACATTTACCTTTTCCTAACTGGATTTGAAGGATTACTCTATCAGAAATGGGGTTTAAGTGGGGTGTGGTTTGGACTAGGGAAAGTGGAGCTAGCTTAATTTTTTAAGGCCAATTTGGCCAGAGCCTTAACAGGGTGAATTGCTGGCTCAAGGCTCTGACTCACTGATTCCCAAATCCAGTGCTGATGAAGTGAACAGAACCGTCTGTCAGATTGAGTTGCTTATACAGCCTGATGTAGGGTTATGACTGAAGTATCTAAAGGGAAGGAAGAAAGCATGCACTGTTTGAACAAAACTTAAAACTCAGCTGAAATAGCCAGCTGTCAGCCCTTAGAGGCTGCAAATACTATATAAGTTCAGATAAAAAATTTAATATTTTTCTAAAAAAAATAGTAACATTAAAGTATTCCTCCATACGCCCAGGCTATACAGATAATCTAACAAAATAGGTTTTGAATAAGTTATATTTTAACTTGACAAAGATGATTGGGGAAACGTTTCTAAGTGGTTCTTGATATATACACAACATACACAATTAGACATTACTATGCTACCTCCACCGAAAAGGTTATGTTTTCAGCAGCATTAGCTTGTCTGTCAGTTTTTGAAATAACAAAAAAAAAAGTTATGGGTGGACTTTGCTGTAATTTTCAGAGATGGTGCATATTTGGACTGGCAAAAAAATTATACCGTTTTGGAGATGATCCGGATCAACATCTGGATCCGGGAATATTTTAATAGACTATTTGCTCTTTGGAGTTAGGGCCATGTTTTGAATATAAATGAATAACTTTCTATCAAATAGGAACATTTCTTTGCCAAAAATTGCATGTGGAAATGTCAATAAGTACTACAGGATATTAAATTTTGGTCTGGATGAAGACAAAAATCTGGATCATCCAATATACATTCATGTGAGGGAATAGTTGCACTTTTCAATGTTGTAAGTAAACAAGGAAACAGACAAACAGACTAACAAGCAAACACAATTTGAGAGCTAGGAATACTTTAGTATGTACACTGTGTGTTACCTAGAGGCAATAGTCGTTTTTTTTTCGTTTTTTTTTTTACCTATAAGTGGGATCTTGCTTGTGGTAAAAGGTAAAATTTCAATGAGAATAAGCTGCATCACTGTAACGGCAAGTAGTACGGTTACTTTGAAGCTAATCTTCTCCCCACCACCGTTTGACATCAGGATCGAGGCAACATCCAGACACCAGAAGAAGAGGACAGGCAGCAAAAAGTTGACAACATACAGTGTAGACTTTCTCCTCATGGTTACCTGAAAAAAGGTGTGTGACATGGTTACAATTTCATGTTCTTTATAATTTTTATGAAACCAACTGTTATCAGGTAAGTAGGTAAAATCAGAATATCCACAAATTTAACATCAAAACAACATTTGTTAAACATATTTCTAAACACTTTAAGGTGAATTTTACCTGTATATAACTAGATGAGAGTAAATGCCGAGTCAAGCTGCAAATAAGTGGTTAATGTGATCATGTGCTTTTTGTTTTGATAGTTGTTTATTCCTCTATATCAGAATCAATCAATTTTTTTAACTTTTGCTTGGCGTACACTACCGATCAAAAGTTTGGGGTCACCCAAACAATTTTGTGTCTTCCTGAAAAGTCACACTACAGAAGCAGCTTCCACAAGTTGGATTGGTTGGACGGGCCCTTCTTGTGTACCAAAAGGTCAAGCTGCTCCCACAACAGCTCAATGGGGTTCAGATCTTGTGACTGCACTCACCACTCCATTACCGATAGAATACCAGCTGCCTGCTTCTGCTCTAAATAGTTCTTGCACAATTTGGAGGTGTGTTTAGGGTCATTGTCCTGTTGTAGGATGAAAGTGGCTCCAATCAAGCGCTGTCCACTGGGTATGGCATGGCATTGCAAAATGGAGTGATAGCTTTCTTTATTCAGAATCCCTTTTACCCGGTAAAAATCTCCCACCTTACCAGCACCAAAGCAACCCCAGAGCA
>NW_015150465.1:1912591-1919499 GCF_000732505.1 Cyprinodon variegatus
GAAATGGGCCTCTATACAACAATGTAGATACCAGACATTTGCAGCTAGAATAGTCATTTACCACATTAACAATGTATAGAGTGTATTTCTTTAAAGTTAAGACTAGTTTAAAGTTATCTTCATTGAAAAGTACAGTGCTTTTCCTTCAAAACTAAGGACATTTCAATGTGACCCCAAACTTTTGAACGGTAGTGTATGTTTCATTTCCATTTAATTATTTTGTGATTTCTTTTGATATTTATTCAAGAGCATTTGTAAGAGTGCATACATAAGAGTTGATGTAACGCATTGCATTTTGTTGTTGATAGTGTCCAAAAATGTCTCCAAATGATAAATTATTCTTTCTTCGCAAAACTTTGTGGGGAAACTTATTGTTCAGCAACATCTGTTACCATGAAAGTTCTAAATGTACACTGTGCTAATTTATTATAATCTGCATGGCTATACAGCGCCACATGCCTCTTCACAGCAGTAATACCATTCCTTTTTACAAAACAAGAAGGACATGGACTTATTTCAAATCACTATCATCTATCAGGTTGAGACAAAACATCATGACTTGGCTCTACAGAGTAGGTCAAATAGAAAAACTTAACCTTCTGTATATAGCCTTCAGTATACTTACAGTGTAGACAATGATATCTTGATCATAGTTAAAAATTTTGTCTTCTTTGCGGCGGACTGAGATATTGAGAAACTCCCACTCATACTTCATCTGGATTGTATTCATAGACAAATTGGTATTAAATTCATTTTTTGTAATGGGATCAAGGGTTAATTGGTAATCTGGGATTGAAAAACAGAAAACAACAGATTAAATTATTGAAAAATAGATTGAGGATACATTATCCAATTCCAACACAGATGGTCTAGCTGTAGACCTGCACTGGAAGGTCTCCTGTGCTGTCAGAACCGGAAGTCTATTCACAGCCTTTCAAAGTAAAAGCAATGTTGATTCAAAGCCATTCTAAAATAAAAGCTAGTATAACGGAAACATTTTATGTTCCATTGCTTATTTCCTGCATGTTCCTAATAGAAATATGTTTGTCTATTCATATGTTTAATAATTAGAAGCACAAGAAAAAGCATGGCATGCAGCGTTTAACTTTTGGCGAAGTGCCAGCAGGAGTCACAATTGAAACATGCATCTGTAACAGACACTTATTGCTGTAATAAGTTAAAGAAAAGTGACAGAAAATTATATGAAAAAACGGTTATCTCAGTGCCTACACAACAAGTCTGAAGAGCCTTAGGCTGAAGATTCCATGCCAGACCAGTCTGAGTCATCATTGGGTTGAAACATCTCTTCATCCTTCTTGACAATGGCAACCACCAAAGCGGCTACAAGATTTGAAATTGGGAAAGGTATTGATTTTGGTAGTCCAGGCATTGTTTCAAGGTTTTTCTAATGCATACTCAGATGCTCTAAGTAGCGCCCCTGCAGCAGACATTTCTCATTGTAAGACCTGTAGTTCCCATGCAACGGGGACATGCATGAACTAAGTAGGGAGGGTGTAACCAAGCTGTCTTAGGCTTCCCCCTCTCTAATTTGCCCTTTTCTCCATACATGCACTAAGTCCAAAATCTTGCGAGGCTTGCCGCAATATGTTCCCACGAGACTTCCGATGAGAGGTAACAAGTATGGCTGCACACTGATGTGTTTTAGTTAGTGTGGAGCTGATGACTGTATGGAGCTGCTGCAGCTTTTATATGCCCCTACCATTGAAAAGTCCATGTATGTTTGAGCCTTGTGAAACTCACTAAAAACGGAACTGACCATGTTCCCATTTTCCCATTCATTGGGTGGCTTGCTAGAAGTAGCAGTTATGTCTTAGCCGGAAAGAAGCCAACTGCAACTTCCATCAGTGCGAGAGGAGACACTGCAGCTCTCTTCCCCCAACCAACACTGCATCCATATACCAACACTGCAATAATCATTGATCACTTCTCAAAACCAAACTTTTGGGACAATTAAATAGCCTTTTGGGGCTATATGAACTGGAGACTGCAAACCATGCAGAATAGAACTGACTATCTGACCCTATTGTGTACAATTGTAAATTTGTAAATATTTTATCCTTTGCACATATTACACAATCTTGCATTTAAATACAGTGTGGAGTCCTATTAAGCATACATTCAACCTGCTCTCAGAGCTGAACTTAGACCTTCTGATTACAGCTCTATTTTGTATGTTTCTTATCTGCAATTACCTTTATATGCTACATCTGGTTGAATTGTAAAGTGCCTTGAGATAACATGTGCTGTGAATTGGCTCCATATAAATTAACTGAATTTAATTGAATTTAGGTGAGCACTCACCTCACAAAAACAATATGTCTTCCTCTTCTTATAAAATCCGGCGGTACATAAGTGCTATTCCCTATTCCTAAAGGCTTCAGTTAGGAGGCTGCTGGGATAAACTTCCGGTCCTAACAGTACACGACACCCCATTGTGCAGGTCTACAACGAAGTGTTCCGACAGCCCCCATTTAAAAAAATTGTAAGTAATGGACAACAGGCAGAATAATTATTTGGACCCATTCCTGTTCAGTAAAAAACACTTGATATTTTTCAGTAGATAAAAATAACTTAAAATACATTTAGTTTGAAAGGTTGCAGTGTTGAAGTGCTAACTTAGGGCTTACCAGCATACGAGACAGACTTAAAGGAAATATTGCAGCTCTGAGTGTCAAAGGGGAAGTAATAAATATGCATCTTGCAGGTGGTCTTCACAACTTTATCATCCCTGTATCCTACAGTCCCATTATGAGCAACGTAGAGAAAAGGGCTTATTGGGGCTTTATCCTTTTCTATCCTGTTGGAGAATAGAAAGCTGTTCAAACTGTTCAGTCAATCAGCTCTTTTCCACCATAACATAACTTGAGCTTTTAACTGATTAATTTAAACATAAATTGGGTTTATGAAAGACAGAAATTTAGCAGTATATGTTCAAACAGAGGTAAAATGAAAGATAAACAGAATTTTAAAAAGTAAGTAAAAAGTGAAGCAAAATTATTTGTGACATATTTTTAGCAGTAGGTAAAAATTATTCACTCTACTTATTAGTGGCTCACACGGCCTGAACATGCATTATGTAGTTGTTGAAATGTGTGATGCAAAAGAGGAAAAGATGTTTGAAATATTAAGTTTGGATGTTTGAAGACAACAGTTTTATTTATCTCTTTATTCAATATTTCAATCAGATTTTATATTTCCATTTTAACAGTTACAACGTTCAAGCAGACAGACTCACATTTCTTCAATAGTGATGTCAGGCATCCATAAAGCTTCGCGTGGAACTTGTACATATTCTATGCCACAAAAGTCCTCTAAGTTCCAGTGAATATATTCATTATTCCATTCCTTATGAAGGGAAATAGAAATAGAAGTCAGTGATAAAAAATAAAATCAGCTTTCTAATCAACCCAAAGCTTTTTTTTTAGTGTGTTTTCTGAGGAATGCTAAACTTTTCTGAGAAAACTTACCATTAAAAACCAAACATATGCTATGAAGGATTGATCTTCTTCTTTCTGTAAAGAGAAATGTATGGAAATCTTTTCTGTTTTTAGACAAATGACATACTGAAGGTTTTGCAGCTTATTAAAAGTGTTGAACACATAGATCTTATGATTTACACTTTAGGACTGAAAAAGGTTTAGATTTTCCCAACCAGATTTTAAGTTACATGTAGGGGATATTACATTCCTGATTGCGTATATATCCAAGCCACTATTTAGATCACAGAGTTGATTATCAATACAGAATAAGATCTACTATACACCTATATATGAGTCGCTAATATAAGAAGAGTTGAACCACAACAATTATTACTTTAAATAAGAAACTTAAAACAATTATCATTATATGATAGTTAGAGAGCTACATATAAAGCAAATAGTCTAAGCCTAAAAAACGAAATCAGTGTTAAATTAAAACAAAACCATAAAAACTTCATGTTGAAGAGAGAGGAAATTACCAGATCCAGAATGGAAAAGATAGCCATCTCAATGCGAACTATAGTCTTTGTTTTAGAATTTGTGACAGGTCTGGTCATGGTATACTTGGCTTTTTCCTGTGCCATACTGCCAGAAGAGAGGTTCTGCAGAATATCCCAGTAGCTGCAAATTTTTTCTAAAAGAGAGAAAGTTTATCCATATTCCATACCGCATTCGTTAGAAAAGGAAAGAGTTTATTTCTAGGATAATTGCACTATAACAAACTTTTGACTTGTCATGACAGAAGAAATGCTGGGCAAAAATTGACAGAGTAAATTAGATGAATGTATTTCTAGTTCGCATCATTGTCACGATTATGTATTAAGCGTTATTAAATATGCACAGTACAAAATCTTAAGTATTCTATAATGCACAGACATAATATTTCACAGTTCATGAATCTTTGGATTATAATTTGAATAGACATTGAAATCTTGAACCGTCAAAAGCTAAGTTGGAAACAACGAGCACAACTTAAAAAAAATCAAGAGAATAAAAGTAACTGTCAGGGTTCTGTGTTTTGCTGATTCTCTTCCACAGGTGGCTGTTGTTGACAGGTGGGCGTGGCCCCGCACCTGTGGCTCGTTGGGGCTGCTCTGGCTGAGCTTAAGAGGAGCTTTCATACAGCTGAAGGACCCCAGAGTGTTAGACCGTTGTGGTACGCCTAGGCCTCTGTCCTGTCGACAGATCTTCATTCCACTGTTGCCAACTCAGCGCCTTTGTCACTATATTTAGCGACTTTTTAGACCCCTCCAGCGATCCGTTTTCAAAAAAGCGACTAGCGATAAATCTAGCGACTTTTCTGGTGCAATTGGCGGCTTTTAGAGACTCTTAGGTGAAAGCCTGCCATAGAGAGCATTCACCAATATGACAATGTTTCTGTGAGCAGGCAAGCACAGCCTGTGTGTGTGGAGGGAAATCTCATTAGTTTAAAAACAATAATAATAATAATTACCATTATTTGCTCACATTGTCATTGATTCTTTGTAGTCTTTTTTTTGTTCCATTTAGATTGTTAATGTAATGTAAAAAATGTTATGGCTCAAAATGTTCATGTTAGACCATGATTTGTAGGCTCCTCCTGCCTGGCGTACACTGCGCGATTAGTGGACCACAAGGGGAAAAAAAGTAAAAAAGTTGAAAATAAAAATAAAGAATTGTAACTCCGCTTTAGTGTCTCTTTATGGTTCATTTTGCCGGTAAAGGAGGAGGGTTAGTATTGTAATAAAATAAACATTAATTTAAAAAAATAATAAATTAAAATAAATAAATAAACATTAATGGACAGAAAAATTAGCTCTATATATTCTGAGTGTTTTTTGTCACTCTCTAACAAGGTTATTTCTCCCACAGCGCCAATAACATGCACATCACACCTGCGGCAGATTATGCAAATTAAGAAATGACGTCATTCAGCGACTTATAGCACAGCCAGTAGCTACTTTGCTTACTGAGGAGTTGGCAACACTGCTTTGTTCCTGTTAGTTGGATATTTTGCATTCCTGGTCTTAACCTGTCTCCTGTTTCCCTCCGTTTGTTGTGCTCTGGATTACTCACCCGTCTGTCTCTGTGCTCTGAAGACTGGTCCCTGAATCCCTGCTGCTCAGATTCGGCTCTGGCTTTACCCTCATGCCCCCTCTGTGATACCGAGCCGGACAAGAGAACCCCTTTCCGGGATTCACTCTGGTTCCTTCTGCTGCTCCTCGAACCTGTCTCCGCTGTGGTGCTGCTTGGGCCCCCGCCTACGTTCCACCTGTCGCTTAGCCATCTCCTCCCATCGGGAAGCTGTTACAAAACCCTTTCCTCCACTACCCAGATCGGTTATCCGTACCTGCCGGTAAGCAAAGCAGCAACAGCGCAGATCTCCCTAACTTTCTTAGTATTAATCAGTTTCCTCTTTCCTCCTGCAGAGCCCCAAACGGCTCCCGCTGTGAACCATTCATATTTGTGTGTAGTCTAAATAAACATCTTAAACTGCTCCTGGTTCTCAGTCTGTGTCTGGCTCTGATGGAATTTTTTTTTTGTTTTGTTTTATTTGGCAAACTGTTCATTTAATTTGTGTTTTTCTGACTGTGTTGATTATTATTGCTTATTATTGCTGTGTTGATTATTATACTATTCAGTTGTTAATCAGACGTGAATATATATATATATATATATATATATTTTTTTTTTTTTTTTTTGACTTATAACTGTGGTTGGATGTCTGTTTAGAATAATCAGATAGCTTATAACTTGCGGTATTCTCATCTATCAAAAGCTATAAAAAGCCATAAAAATAAGTGTTTGCGGGTTATAAATCATTTATCACATTTTCTTTATGATTAAACGAGTCAGGAAGTTATTAATCAATAGTAAGGTATTAGAATGAGAAGTTGTAGACTTCCAATTCTCTTACATTGGGAACAAAAAAAAAAAAACAGAGGGAAAGTATGTTTCAATACAAACAGCTTTGATTCTCTCTACACAGATATACCAAACAAAAATATAAACGCAACACTTTTGGCTTTGCTACCATTTTTTATGAGATGAACTCAGAGATCTAAATCTTTAATAGTGAACACTTCTCCTTTGCTCAGATATCCATCACACCTCACAAGTGTGCCATATAAAGATGCTGATTAGACAACATGATTAGTGCACAGGTGTGCCTTAGACTGCCGACAATAAAAGGCCACATTTCATACCTGGCGAATCAACGTTGCTCTTATTGGATGTCGTCTGGTTGTCACCATCATCTTGGTAACTGGAAATGAATCCCGCTGTCAGGGTAGAAAATGTATTTAGTTTTATGCATTTATATAAATGCATATAAATATCCCATACCTCAGATGCATCTGTTTGGAATGTTATAAACACCAGATGCATTTTCTGAGTTCACAACAAACAATAGCCAGCTTTTCCTAAAGC
>NW_015150465.1:1919509-1920437 GCF_000732505.1 Cyprinodon variegatus
CCGCTCCTTCTTTACCGAGTATGCATCAAAGCAGACTTGTCCGTTCTAGAGCTGTCCCATCATGCATGGCAGCAGCTTCCAGCGGAGCGCTTACAGAGGCTAGATTATTAAGTTAAAAATTCTCTTTTTTGTTGCTGTTCTATAAAAGTATTTTAAGATCATTTGAATCAAGAGCATTATGCTTTTAAGCTTAGCCCATTTACTGATTTAGTTCTTAATTGAAAAAAGTTCAGATGTTGAGAGGACCGTGGCAACCAGCGGACCTGCGACTCTAACCGCAGCCAGGGCTAACGTTAACCCGTCTGCGGCAAACATCTCATGGCATAGCCTTGTGTGAAGTACTGCTGGCTCTGATGGAAATTTTTTGTTTCTTTTGTTTTATTTGGCAAACTGTTCATTTAATTTATGTTTTTCTGACTGTGTTGATTATTATTGCCCCACTAAATAAACTAAATAATAATTTATTATCTAGAGACTATAAATAACAGGAGGTAAAATGCAGCTCCACACAAGCCGAGCGTGTGGTTACGTCACAAGTATGCTTTAGTTTGAATTGACCCATATTTATGCTGCTCCCGTTTTCCCAAAGTCCATACATTTCTCTGTTCTTCTCAAGAACATACTTGGGGAGGACACGGGTCCATACTCGCATTCTTGTGAATTGAGAAACAGCCATAGCTGACAGATGTTGGCATCTGTATATTTGCTATATTTCAGAATGATTTAGAGGTAGTTTATGTTAATCTATTGCAGTGTTCAAAACTATAAGGCATCAAAAAAAATGTTAATGGAATAAAGACTAATTTACTTTCTACTGGTAACATAAAAAAAATGCATTGAAAACAAGGTTATATGGTAGTATACTATTCAGTTGTTAATCAGACGTGAATATATATATATATATATATATATATATATATATATAATT
>NW_015150465.1:1922008-1925848 GCF_000732505.1 Cyprinodon variegatus
TAAATATCCCATACCTCAGATGCATCTGTTTGGAATGTTATAAACACCAGATGCAGTTTCTGAATTCACAACAAACAATAGCCAGCTTTTCCTAAAGCTTTTTTTTTTTTGTTTATACATTTTTATGCCAACACTAAGTTCTGCATAACTGGAAGGTGAAAGGCATGGAAGTTATGTTTCAACCGTTATTTTACAGTTCTATGTGTTTGTCATGAAGTGTTCTTGTGTAGAAGAACCAAAGTTCACACAGGGACACTGAGTGAACATGGAGATTACTTGTTCAAAAAGAAGTATTTTACAGAACAGTAAAGAAAGATGCTAGTACATGAACAGTGAAAGAATGGAACAGATTCAATGACCAGCAGAGTGCCAATACCCTCAGGGATGTCTGGGGGAGGACATGATACTCCTCTGTTAGTTAGGAGGCTTTATGTAGCAGCTGAAACAGAGAGGAAGAAACTGAGGAAACATTACACCTGAACTAATGGCAGCTAACTTCATCTCTATGCACACTTGACTTCTTCAATCATTTGAAATCTCTCCAGTGCTATGGCCCACCTTGAAAAACCATCCTATACAAAAGCTCTTAAATAATTTTGGTCATGTATCGTCGATGGGAGAGAGGCTCCAATTTTTTGGATGTAGTTCAAACCTCATAAAAAATATATTTTTTTCCAAAATTTTAGTCTATCCTTGGGCATTTGCCTTCACAACTTGAATACAGACATGTGTGGAGCAGGTGGAAATCTTTTTTTTTTTCCTCAAACCCATTTATTTTTCTATCTTAAAGGGGTCATAAAATGATTCTATAGGGTATTTGGTGCTGGTCCTTACGGTCTCTAAATAGGGTGTGTAACATTGGTTGGCCTGAAAATGGCATATTTACTGTTCTATGAGCCCTAATGCTAGCCTGGTTAAAAGCCCTAGAATGAAATGACAGGTTTTCTTCCTTTTATGGTATGCTCATGAATATTTAGACGAGCTGTGCGCTGATTAGTTGGTTTAAAACGAGCGAAGCTGCTGAGCAAAGACGCATCATAGCAACAAACACTCACTCACTGAAACATTGAAATTGGTGATAAGGTAGGGTGACCAGACCTCCTCTTTTTCCCGGACATGTCCTACTTTTCATCCCCAAAAAAATGTCTTGGGGGAATTTCAAAATTGTCCGGGAATTTGGTTGACTACAGTGCAGCACATAATAGAAACTATCGGTGGCCACCAGGGGACGGAGCGACCGAACCCGACCCATTGACGGTAGCCTGGACAACAGCGGCCCCCTGGCCGCCGGCGGGGGGAAGAATACCGTCACCCGCTCCGTCCCCCGTTGGGGCCCGGTCCGGTCCAGTCAATGGCTCAGCAGCCCCCCGGGGCGTACAGGCCAGAACTAAATAAGGCAATCCGGAGCTTAATTTGTCAATTCGGTGCTTAATTTGAATTTGCCTGTTTTATGGTGGAAGTTTAGAATTGTGAGATTTGCAGAGAAAGGAGGTGTCGATGGGGTTTGACATTCTCTGTATGTCCATTTCACCCATTGAACTATCATTATTCATCTATGACAATGTTAACTAAATTTTGCATTCTATGACCCCTTTAACAAAACACTATTCTAGTTTAACAGCAAGATGCCATATGGCCATTTTGGCAGTTTTTCTAATGGTAATGCTTTGCTAGTAATGTGGGGTGGGGTGAAAAGCTAGGATAATTTTTATTTTTCAAATAGAAAAGAAACTGAGAGTGCCCTGATGCTCGACTAATTTTTACTTTGGTTGATGTGGGTCTAATTAGAAGCTAATTAGAAAAAAAAATTAAAGTAGGTAGCAGAGGGATCAATTTACCTCCAAAGATCTGGCTAGATGTATCTTTGAAGTCAGGCTTGGTTGAACACATTATGATCTCAAGATGTTCAGATAATTTGGACTTTACCCCAAATAAGAAGGATGCAAGCTCTAAGGCCAGGATGGCACAGGCATTTGAATCATATTTTACCTTGTTTTTAACTGAGTGACTTTCAATACAGATTTTTTTCAGGCACAAGTTATCCCTATCATCATTACCCTGATGCTAGGGAGCAGTGGCAAACTAGGACAAGATTTATATCAAAAATAGAAATTGAGTGCTGTCTTGACATTGTTATAACCAACTTCTTACGCATGTTTCATACTGACAAATGCGTCTATATGCATGCAGAATAAATAGAAATACTACACAAATAATTAATAATTAATGGATTAACTGTTTAACGGCATCTATACAATGAATCACAACACATATAAATACTGATGCATTCACATTTAAACTGTATGCAGTTAATTTGTGCGCACAATTTCCCCTACCATTTTCCAAAATAGTTGAACCCGTCCTAACATCTGTTTTAGTTGTGGTTGTGGCACTAACAGCTCTGTTTTCATTTGAAGTTTGATAGTGCTCAGGTGCAACAAAAAAAAAGATGCAATCGATAGGTTAGTTTGCACATGCTTCCCTCTGAATTCCAAACGCAAATCACTTTACACCTTCTTCTACATCTTCTCTGCACATGAAAACACATTTAGATCTGTTTTAAGATACACAAATAATTTTAGGATCAGTCCTTTTGCGGTTGAAGCAAACAGCTTTTAAAACCTTTGTGTCATAACTGCAGACTAGATATGATATGGCTGTTTTTAATTAGTAATGAAGAAAAGTACACTATGATTAGTAATAGAGCCCAGTGAGACAAAAATTAATTGTAGCTTACCTGAAAGGAAGAGCAGAAAACAGATCAATGCAGGAACCATGACTCCAAACTGAGAGCACAGCAGATCCACGCTGATAAGGGGGAAGACTTCTTATATTGCATTAATTGCCATGGAAGGCCAACACCCTCAGCACTTCCATTTTAAAACGCTACCATTATTGCTACGTTAAAAGCGTTCACTTGTAATTTCTTTGTGGTCAGGGATATAGGACTTTGCCTAGTAAACAAGTTGAAGCTGACAAAATATCAAGATATAAAAATAGGAAAATATCAATCAACAGCAAATGGATATTAACCACATTGAACAGAAGTACTCAACTAATAATTCAACAAAGAGACATTTCAATGCATGTGTGCTGTGTTAAAGCTCATTAAACATGAATAGATCAGTGCAAGGTTTAAATATACTTAATTGTTGTATAGTGACTTTGTAAGCTGTCTTCTCTTCTGATGACAACCATCATGTTCTTATCAAAACAAGATTTGGTTGCTTTAACTGACAACTGCTGCTGAACCACTGACTGGATGAATATTTTTGACATGTAAATAAGCACTGGAAAAAGAGATAGTTTAATAAAGCTTTCGAGATTGGAAAATGGAAATGATTCAGCATTTCTGCTGGATAAACTTATGTATAGATTACCTGAGTTTGCGAAACAAATTACTATACATGCAAATCTGAAATCGCAGTATTAAATCTTCAAGATTTCAGCAATCTAATCATAACTTTCACGATTCTGCCCTTTATGGTACTGTTTCAGTTTTCTTTTTGAGTTTTCAGTTAAACTTTGATTCATGTCTTCCTGTGTTTTCAAGGTCATTGGTTTGTTTCAGGGCTGCACAGAGGAAAAGCGGGTATCGCTGCTGCATTGCAGCAAGACGGTTCTGGTTCAATTCTCAGTCCGGGGTCTTTCTGCATGGAAATTGCATGTTCTTCTGTGCATGCATGGAATCTTTCCGGGTACTCTGGCTTCTTCCCACAGTCCTAAAACATGACTTTTAGGTTAATCGGCTTCTCTAAATTCTCCTCAGGTGTTAGTATGTGTGTACATGGTTGTTTGTCTTGTTTGTCTGTGTGTTGCACTGCAGTAGACTGGCGACCT
>NW_015150465.1:1929043-1931207 GCF_000732505.1 Cyprinodon variegatus
TCCCTCAAATGCTGGTTTTTATTGTTCTGATAACCAGATACATAAACTCAAAAAAAAAAAATTCAACGGGGAGTGGAAACATTTACCAAACATTTAGATGGAACCAACGATTATAGCAAAGTTTCAGACATGCAGCTTTTAATATAAACAGACATGAATCAGTCATGTATTACCAACTGCAAATAACAAAACTTCTGAGCCTAAAACTCAAAAGAAAGGATGCTTTATTTGTCATACACATACAGGGTACAAACAATGACATTTCATAGAACAGATGAAGGGTTAGCCTGACCCACTTGGATGAAGCTCGCTGACATGATCAGTATGTCTTTCGTGAAGGCAACATACACAAAAAAGGGGGACCATAACCTCCACACAGAAAAGCCTCAGCCTATCCCAAAACCTTCTTGCTGTGAGGCAAGAGCAATAACCACTGCTCCACCATGCTGAACATACTAATTTTATCAGGCTATAATACATTTTTATTTATGTATTCTTTATATTGGATAAGCAAAACAGGCAAAAGTGCTGTGGGCTAGCAATAGATACTTTATTTATAGTGGGAAACAGATAAAAAGGAATGTCTTTCTGCAAGCACATCAACAGCATGCAAAACCATTAATGGCTTTTACTAACTCTGGCAGTTCATTTCAGTTTCTTAAGCCCTGAAAGTATGTAAATAGAAGCCCTATGCCCTAACCACTAGGCCGTCATATATATATATATTTGTATATATGTATATATAAATGTATATATATATGTGTGTGTGGGTGTGTGTATAACTTCATGCTAATCAGGGCAGATTTTTTTTAAAGATGCCAGAAACTGAATATAGTGCTATTCCAACACTTCCTTCTAGCTGCAGTCATATTTCTTAAATGTTGATAATTGCGCTAGGTCTTGATTTTTGGGTTTTCTTTTTCTGTGTCAAATAAGAGATCAGCTAAAAAAACAAAAATCCATAAACTCTGGCCGTGGTGGTGCCTACAAAACATTAGTCGATCCACTTTGCCTACTGTTCAAAGTGGATTGGCTACTTGTTTATCAATCAAACATATTTTATATGTGCCGCCATAGTCTACAACTCATCCACATTTGACTAGCGGTCCGCCATTACCTGAAAGCACAAAGAAGTACTTCTATGCTAGTTTTCTGCTGCTGCTTTTGTTTAAGCTATTTGTTTACTATTTTGTGTAAAGTGGAGCATCAATGGCTGAAGAGAATCCTGACAAACTGCAAATATTTGTGGAAGCTTGGGTAATTAGCAAGACGGTGAGCATTAGCTATAAGGATCTTTTCTGATTGTAAAAAAGCTGACTTTATGTGGCGATTTTTTTCATTATGGAATGTTTTTATTATGAATATGTTAGATTACAATCTGGAATATGAACAATCTAAGATTGGATTTATAATACCACCTTAATCTAAATACACAAAACAGAGTGCAGGCGAAGCATTTCAACAACATCATGCAGATTTCTTTTTTTAAATGCAATGTTTTTATTAAAAAAAACATTCACCACAGGGAAGACCACCATTTCAAAACCCAAAGTTAATTGTAGCAAGAGCAGCAAGAAGACACTAACAAATTATAAATATAATAATGCCGGCAGAGACCTCTGCTTCTTTTGCTGATTTCCTGCTGACTAGGTGCATCCTGACATTTTGCTAGCTCTCTAGGTGAAATACAAAATTATCAGTGGAGTCGCTTCCAGCATAGATAACTTTTGCGAAGGAGGGGACCGTGACGTATGCGCACAATCCAAAAATATGCAAACAGCCGTTGGACATATCTTCCACCACATAATCTTGGTTCATGCCTTTAGATGACCGGATTCAGTCTTTGAATATAAAGAATATGAGGTTTTCAGTTATTTTAATTTGTTGTTTATTAAAAAGAATGGAATTCAATTAAGTTTCTGATTTTCTCTTCTTCCTTTTTGATGTAGAAAAAGAGAACAGCGTTGTATTTTAATTGACACTAAAATACAACGTATTTTGTATACTAATGGCTGCTTTGAAAAGAAAAAAACACTGGAGTCAAGATAAATTGATCCACCTGTCTATCCCACTTACTGTACATTCAAAATTTCTGGAGCATTACATGCAAAACAGGGTAAAAACAGTGCCTTTCCCAAAGCAGTGAAATGAATCACTTCCCCTG
>NW_015150465.1:1932603-1935115 GCF_000732505.1 Cyprinodon variegatus
ACCTTAAACAAAGGGGATGGACTCAGCTCTGACAAAACCTACAATGCAGTGATAGAGTTGATTCCTTTCTGCTATCATTATCCTCATCAACATGCAGGGGACAAAGACATCTCGCCTAGTCAGCCAGGCCAACGATGCACCTCCCCCTTTTCAGAGGTATAGGCCAGTGTCGGGTATTGCAGGCTAAGAAAGTCCTCAACCACTCCCCTATACTAAGGGGCGGACCTGTTCTTCCGGTTCAATTAGGATGTTTCTAAGCCAAAACAAGGCTTTGTTGGGCTAATCTATAAAGGTTGGAACTCAACGCTATTTCAGACATTTTGAATTGAAAAAGCTTCCTGGATGGGAATTGAAACGCCTTCAAACTTGGAAAACAAAGTCCAGTGGTTTGTTTTTTTGGAAGCCTTTTAAATTAACAAAATAAGCTGAATCAATATTTTAATATCGAGCATTAATACACAGGTTAAACACAACATATATACTGTTATATATACTAGGCATCTTCTTTAAACCACATTGTAAAAACTATCCCTAAAAACAGGGTTGCTGCTGTGAAATAAAAAATCGCAAAAGCTTTGTTTATTTTGTTAGCAATTCTGGTCCAGTAGCCAGGCTTTGCATCTTCCTGTCTGCCACTGAGAAGAGTTATTGATTTCTTGATCTCTCCGAGGTCGTCTGACATCTTTTCTAGTGCAATGGACACTTCAGTATTTTCACCCCTGCCACCCTGAAAACATGCGTCATCAAATTCATATATCAATGGGACAGAGTAGGTTTCTACTTTCAGTTCTTACCTCTTTTTCAGTAACTGGTGAACAATAAATAGATGCTTTCTTTGCAGATGTACAGTTACTACATTTCTGGAGCCCTGGAACAGTTAAAAAAAATGGAGAAGATTCAGATCATCATTTCAACCAGAAAAGAGCATGACTGTTTAAAGTATGATGGTCTTACCTATAAAGCAGGTTGGAAAGTCAGTCAGTTTCTCCTGTTGGTCTTCAACCTGCCATTTTGTCTTTTCCATTTCAGCAACCTGGGATGCATCTTTATCAATCAGATAAATCACCAAAATTGTTTCCAAGAGGCTGAGCAGCATTAGAGCAAAAGTCCCAATGCAGTAAACCGCTGAGGGAAGCAAACAGCTTTAATTAACCATACTGATCAGGTATTTGTGTTTTAGCTCATTGATATTGGTTAAGAAACAATGTTTGACCTATTAGAGGAATCCTAGCAGAGGAAGATGGAAGAATATCGTTGAGAATAAGCTGCATCACAGTCACTGCAAGCATTATGGTGACTTTGAAGCCAATCTTCTCACCACTGGTATCTGACATCAGCATGGAGGCAAAGTCCAGACAAAAAAAGAAAATAACAGGCAGCAAGAAGTTTGCAGTATACAGGACAGCGCTCCTCTTCATGTTTATCTAAGAAATGAGAGAAATGTGAGAAATTAATTCATTTAGAACATGGCAAAAGATGGCAAGTAACTATATATGTAGCCAATACATGTTAAAAAGTATGTAAATCAAATTAAAACAAGATGGACTAATGTTAGCTACACTCACTCGCCACTTCACTACACCTGTTTAATAACTGATTCAAAAAAGTAGCAATTCAGTCAATCACATAACAGCAACACAATGTGCAACTGGAGGTGGTAAATATGACTTGCTGAAGATCAACAATACGAACAAGAAATAAACGTAATTTTACTAACTCTGGCTTGTCTGCATTTCTCAGAAACTGCAAAATCTGCTGAAATGTTTACAGAAAACTGTCTTTGAGATAAACAGAAATGATCAGAAAGAAATATTAAACATTCAGCCAGCACCAGAGGTCTGTTTCACAAAGCAGTTAAAAAAAAACTAAGAATCAAATCCTTGACTATGAATTTTTCTAGCCTGAAGTTGGGGACTATAAGTTTTCGGGTTCACGATCGCTGGCGTGCATTGGTTTAATCAACTCTTAGTAAGTTCACTCCGAGTCAAGCGCGTGCATAACAGTGGTGTGCTGATTCGACGAGTAGATTAAAGGATTTCAATGCTGCCTGATTTAATGCTTAAATGTATATGCTGTCTGTTGTGGAAGGCTGTTTTGACATTTATTTAGAGCACGCTCCTCTCTGTTGTTCAATTTGTATATTATTATAATAGGATTATTTGTGGTAAAAATCACATTCCCTGTCAGAACTGTCATATTAAGTGTCCTAAATGTCAAGGCTCTGAACAGAGGACCCAGTTTACAGACAGACAGAAAGTAAGATAATTCAAAGGGCGTATATTTAAAAATGATGGATCTACAGCGAGCAGCTAGGGCATCTAGGGCAGGAACCTCTGCTGTAAAGGATGATTACAAATGTGTGAGCCACTAACGTGGTCTTAAATATCAGTCAGGGCCTAGAGAAGAGGTGGAATCCATGCAGAGGGCTGCTGACATGACGTGGCGAACACTGCCTAGTGTGTTCCAGACGTTTGAGCCTTGAAAACTGCAAAACTGGCAGGAGATCAGTTTA
>NW_015150465.1:1938041-1944989 GCF_000732505.1 Cyprinodon variegatus
CCCAAACTATACTAATTTAATCTAAGTCAATTCTAAACTTTACCCTAGACTTTCCCTGTTATGATATAAACTATTAATGGAAATAATAAAGTCGATAGTAAAACAATCTCCTCCCCTTAAAACCCACGGTTTGAGCCTTGATTCTGATGCTATTTAAATACTTGACAATAGATGGGAAGCGAAATGTCTTCAAACTTGGAAAGCAAAGTCCAGTGGTTTGTTTTTAACTTTTTTTATACTCGTGCAGGACAGGGCTAAGCTGGAAACACTTCTCAGCGACACATCTGTTTCAAAAAGATCAAAGCTGTTTCGAGCTGACTGATTTGAGCATAACATCACTAGCTATAGTCTACGCTGCTCCTCGCTGTGGCATATTGTTTGTTTGTTTTTTTAAACTGTCATACTACACCACTGTTCACTTATTACTGTGGTTGCCTTCACCATAGATCACTCTAGCTTCCTTTCCAACTTGGTAAGTTTGTTCCTCCCATTAAGCTCATGTTATGTTTTTGATCATACAAACTTACAGATAACTCATAATACTGCAGATTACAACCCATATACCTTGTGGACATTCTCCCAATCATCTATCAAATCATCTACTCATTAGTGAGTCAAGTTATATTAATTTTATGTGAGTTTTGTGGCACCGCCGTACTCAGGGATGCATGTCACGCTAAGTGGGTGGTAAATAAAGTTCCAGGCCTGCACAGGCGATGCTCGGATGCCGACTTTTCTTTTCTGATTAATGCAGAGGGAAAGTTCTTCCTTTAAAAAAAAAAAAACCCTAACATGTTTATATATGGACTTATGCTTTGTGCTATTTAAATAACTTTTCTGTAACAGTGTCAGCCTCATATCTATGAGGCGATAGATAGATAGATAGATAGATAGATAGATAGATAGATAGACAGACAGACAGACAGACAGACAGACAGACAGACAGACAGACAGACATATAAATTATATTGGTTATATAAGCTCATTAATATATATAGGCTCATTTGTATATGCAAATAAATTTTTTTTAAAAAGGGTATCAAATATACCACTATTAATCATAATTCCCTTTGTTTGTCCTTTATGCAGTCAGTCCCGTACTAGCTAGTCAAATCGTTACACTGACAAGGAACAGAAAAATATGAGAAGGAATAGAGGCAAAAATATGTATTGATAATGTAGGCTGGTGTTTTCTAGTTTTAAATAGCAAAGACTAAGGACAAAATTTCCAGTTTGAAAGATCCTTGTAATGCTTACTATATATCAAATAAATTTACATTGCTGTTATATCTGTTCCTTAACCTTTGTGAAAAAAATGTATAAATTCAAATAGAAAGGAACATATTAAAAACATCTGGACACAATAGGATGATTTTCTGACTACACTGCTGGTAAAAATACTTACTGTGTATACGACCATTGTTTGATTGAAGCCAAAATCGTTGACAGTCATCCCTGTGACTGTCATGCTGTCAAAAAGCCACTCGTACTGCGTCCGCATTACTTTTCGTGACCACTCTGTGATTTCTGTACTGTTTGCATTGTAGAATAACTCAATTTCTTCATCTGAGTTGGAAAACAAACAAAACAGAGCAGCATTTTTGATTTCCCCAAGCATGTTAACATCAGCCCAGTGTATATTGTGGACATGTATTTGTACTCTTTTAGGTAAGGTTTAATTAATTGATGTTTCGGGTTTCACCTGAGTACATAATTGACTTAAAAGAGATGTTGCAGCTCTGTCTGTCAAATGGGAATCTGTAAACATGCATCTTGCATGTGCTGACCACCACCTGGTCATTTCTATATTCAACCCAGCCATGGCTCCGGATGTTAAGATAAGGGCTTGGAGAGGCTTTGTCTGCCTCTGTCCTGCAGGACAACATATAAATACAATCAGCTTTAAAGTAAATCTACCATAATATGACAGAATTTCAGGTTACAGTTTTACCACAACTTAGTCAAATGCTTCACTGAAAGGCAGAAATTATATTTTCAAATCATAATAAGCACAATTATGTTTTATTCTTTTTTGTTTGTTTTTTTAATCTTTTTTATGTCAAGGGAATTGCTACAGTATGTTAGTCTTTCAGTATGTGAGTACAACTTGATTGTGTTTTCCTCACAATTCCACTATTCCTCTATGCAGTAAAATTGTGTGGTATGCAGGGGATTATTCTGTAAACAAAAGGCTGTTAACCCAAACTCCAGCTCCGTCATTCTCAGCTTTGAGTCCTTGGTCAAGGAAAAACTTTGAATCCACTTTAAACATGCAAATCGATATTCATGGCAATATTTCAAAAATCTCCAAGTCAGGGGTCTCAAACAAATCCCTGAGGACCGATGTCCTACAACTTGTACATTTGTCCCTTCTGTAATACACAAGTCCAGTATGAGGTCATTAAAAAGGACTGCTAGAGTGCTACTTATTAGGTATTTTTATTCAGATATGTAGAACAAGAGACACATCGAAAAGTTGCAGGGTACTGGCACTTGAGGATTTAAGTCTGAGACCCCAGCTCTAAAGCAATATAACTTGACGAACTGACTTCATATGGATTAAAACTTACTTCTCTACAATAGTGAGATCTGGCATCCACAAAAATTTAGTAGGGACCAAGATATGTTCAATTCCACAGAAATGTTCTGGGTACCACCAGAGGAACTCATTGTCCCATCTCTACTTAGAGGGAAGAAACAGGGGAGACAGTACAGATAAGATATTAGAGTAGGAAGGAAAGAATGTGCGAGACAAAGAAATTTAGAAATTAACAAGAAATTGTATGCTTTATTTTAAGGTAAATAAAACTCACCAAGTAAACCCAAATATAAGCGATAAATGTCTGGTCAGTTTCTCTCTGTGAGCAAAGGAAAAAAAAGATTTTAGAGGATGTCACAGTTAACAACACCGGCATAAAAAAAGAAAAATGCTTGTACATATCATGTAGTGTGTATATGGGCAAGGAAGGTAAACACAAAAGCACATTCCACTACCCCTCTGAAACGATCTGTGCCAAGTTCAGACCAAGCTTGGATCAGTTAACTGTGCCAAGCTTGGTTTTTATGACCATTTACACATCCCGCTTGCACCGTCCTCATCTCCTATCGGTGGTCCACGATACTAGAGCTCTCAAGGCTGGAATTGCACTAATAAAAATGGTGCCGCTCATAAAATTCAGGGATTTATGAACCTGGATCGCGTCCTCCTCCGAAATTTCAACGAGAGCCTTGGTCTCATCAGCATCATCCCAGGTCATGATGATGCTGATGAGCACCACACACTTTGGGTGCCATTTATGGTTAATAGGTTGAGAGGAATTTTGTCTTCTGAACAGGTGAAAAGATCTCTGAATTGCAACGCCGGACACGCTGCAAAACCCGCAAAATGAGTCAGCCGACTGTAAATAGGAGATGAAGCGGTCTGCTCATGAGCTCTTTGTTATTAGAGAACCGAACCACAACTGAACCCTGAGTCCTAATGTTGAACTAATACTAGATTTAGTCCAGTTCAGTTGCGTTCCATTTACACTCAACAGTTATCTCAATGTCCTTGCTCTGACTGTTCTTGGCACAGTTAAAAAAAGGTTGTGTAAATAGGGCTTCTGTGTATCTTGCTCTGTCACTTATAATCTCAGTAAAATACATTGATTTTGGATATGATGTAACAAAATTTGGTAAGATTCAGCTGATACAACTACCCATCCAAAGCATTGAACATTTTTAAGGACTTACCAGATCTAGAATAGCATAAATCTTCATCTCAAGTAGCACCCATGTCAAATGATTGTAGTGTCTTACAGGCCGCTCCACAGTGTACTTGTCACTGTTCTGGGTCAGATTCAAGTGCTCTAAAACAGATTGAGAACTGCAGTTCTCTGGGACATCAACCTCATTTTCTGAAATAACAAGAAAAACACAGTAAGCACAAAAGGGTTTATTGATATTCAAAAACAAAATGAAATGTTGACTCCCATGAGCTGAGGGTTGTAAGAGGAGCATGCTGCCAGCAGTCTGAAGCCTGAGTGTTAGTCCTAGTGGTAATGCCAAGGACTCTGACCTTTCATTGCTTATTGTATTTCTCTTCTGTGTTTTTTGCATTAAGGAAACTCTGATAAAGTCTCAGATTCTGCTCCAGCTCATAACTCTTGGACTCCAAGAAATCCTCTCTATACCCATAGAATTTCTGGTTTCCAGACTGGCTGGCAGCTCCAAACCTTCCTTTTCCCCCCCGGACCAGCTTGCATGGTTGAACCCTGTCTGCCCACCACTGTGCTGTCTGTTGTTTCTACTAAAGATACAAATTCATCAACAACTAGAAATCCTTCAGATAAGCCTAATCTGGAACCATTAACTTAGTACCTACAAAAATATACTCATCGTTTGTTTTTCTTTCTGAGCTCCTTATCCATTTCCTAAACCATTTTGCCCTAGATCCTGCAGTCACCTTGTACTTATAATACAATTCTTAAACCTGATTTAATGGGGATTGGGGGTTCTTCATATTTCCCCTTAGTATGCAAACTCTCAGATTGACCCAGTGGTGTTCTGATTAATCTGCATACATTTTCTGAAGCATTTCAGAATCCAATATGGATGACTTTACAGGGCATGGGTTTGCAAATATTTTGAAACCTCCCCATGGACACTGCCCCCGGCCCTCAAAGTTTGTGTTCTCTGCTGTAGGGAGCTCATGTGTTCACCTACATACCAGCGCACTTAAGACAAGAGTATCAGCCGTGCAGGGTGCGTGAGTGGTATTTTCACTTGAGACCCGAACAGATAGGTTTCTCATATACTTCGAGAAAATTAGGAGGTAAATGTCTTTTAATACACATCTGTCATGGCTGTTACCGTTACTAAAATTCCGCAGGTGAGTTAAAGAAACAAATATTTGAAAGTAGAAAAAAATAGCTGGCTTTATCTATTATTGGTTACTCTTGCTTTCGTTCTCTTACCTACACTCTTCCAGCTATTTCCAAAATATTATTCTGAACATAACCTGAACTGAAAGCAAACACCAACAAAAACCAGTGCCTGTCAAAACACACGAAGATTCTGAACCACTTCTATAAATAATCACATTGTACGTCTGGCTAGCAAGGCTTGGATCACATCATTTTTGGCCGCGGTCCTACATGAAGCAAGCCTCGATGTGACATTTGTAGAAACACCCCTGCGACTACTTTGACATAGTCTAAAGCCCCAGCTCATCTAATAGCACCAGTCGTTTTAATATATATTGGGTTCTTACCTCGTACTTTTTCAAAGATCTGAAGAAAAATTTCTGGCCTTGGGTGTGCCATTACACTAATATCAATATTTCCTAAAAAAGAAGAATGTAATTTAGAATAAACACAGCTTAATGTTAAAATAATATATGTTGCATCATGTTCTGTAAACAAAACTTATGGAAAAGTATTTCACATGAGAATCTCCACATTAGTATCGCATTAAAAGATTGTCTTATAATGCAAATTTAAAGACGAGTCATTTTGTTGCAAAACATGAAAAAATATGAGGGATCGATTTGTCAAAACAAAAAAGAAAAACCAAGGGAAGAAGCAGTGATCCAGGGAGGAAAAAAACTATAAGACCAATCCAACAAGACTTGGGATGGCTTCACCAGTTCATGAAACACAAGAAAACCAACACGAATATGGAAAATTTGGTAAATTATCAACCATAATGTCAGTGTTTAATACTAAGTTTCTGCTGAATGTCATGTGAAATAGACCTGACGGTAGAGTGTCTACAGATTAAAATTTCATTAAAAACCATCAACAGTACGTGCTAATTTTTGGAGTAGGCCTACAGTAACAAAGACAAAGAGCAGCCCAACCCCATGTGTTGTCAGTGTAAGTTCAATAATATGCAATATACACAAACTTAATAAGCTGTATCTATGCTACTAATAGAGCTCTACAGTTATACATAACTATTGTATTATACGTAGTTTGTGGTGGGAAATTTTAATTTCCTATTAAATCCCCTTACATATATTGATTTATGAGTGCCGATTTTAAAATTATTTTAGAAAAGTGTTCAATCAAGCCTTCAGTGCCTGCAAAGCCATACTCTGTAAGAGAAAATAATGATTCCCATAACAAGCCAGACTACGTCTCAATGTTTATACAAAACATTTAACTATTTTTCTCATCTATATTAACTGTATGTGGAGACCTTCACAGTTTTTCTTGCAGACTTTAAGTCAGTGTCACACCTGCTCCTCTGCTGTGACCCACACACCTGGAATTAATCACCTTAATCAGCAGTTGAAGCCATTTAAGGACGGATCCTCCACCTGCACGGCATCATATTGTTGTCTAACCTCAGTATTCAATATGTTATTGAAGAAGCACAGTAACTAAACAGCTTTGTAATGAGTCTTTAAAACAGATTATCCTTAAGGGAGAGAGCAAAGAAAATAGCACAGTAGCAACATTGATTAATTAATACAATTTATTAATGATCTAAAATAAATACAAATACAAATCTAGAAATGTTTTACATTTTTTTTAGTTGCTTCCTTTTTTATTTGTGCTTCTCAGACAAAACTATATACATTTGCATACTGCACAATGTATCAAATGAGCCTGAAACATTAGTTTCATTACTTGATTGCAAACGTTTAATCATTCTCACTGTACTATTGCATCTTGCCAAGGTCCAAACAAAGTATGACTTTGGTTGATTTCAGCCATAGCTACTTGAAAAGGTCTTAACTCTTATCTCTTTGTAGGTGTTGAAGCAGATTCAAAATGTTTTATCATTATCTCCCTTTTATCTCCTCTTTCTTTAATCTTTTCTCTTTTTTTCTGTTTTTCCTTTCCTGTTCTACTAACATCACAGTGTCCATATAATCTGTAAAACTCCCTGCATAATTACAATTAGTGTTGCGCCGATGCCATTTTTTGGCCCCGATACCGATACCCGATACCCGATACCTGG
>NW_015150465.1:1946159-1948736 GCF_000732505.1 Cyprinodon variegatus
ACTTTAATCTGCACGTTTCCCATTGATGCATCCTATGTAGTTGAGAAAGTTCAGCACTCTAAAGAATTTCTGTGCAATAGTTTTTCACTCACTGCCATTGGGCGCGACACAAACGACACAAACAGCCTGGCAAACTTCAGACCAGTGTCGTTTTCGTCAACGATGATGAAATTATTTTGATGATGCTCTGTTTTTCAGGACAATAACAAGAACTGACGAGTTAAACATGGTCTTTGATGATGAAAACATGACGAGTCATGGGTGTGAGTTTTCGTTGACAGGACGAGACTGAATAAAAACGTTAGCAGGTCTTTCAGCCAAAGTAACAGGGCTAATATTGGTCCTTCTGAGTGGTATGAAATGTTTCAGACGATGCAGGAGTTCATGACATCAATATTGACACATTTGAAGAGCTGAACTGTTGCTCCACATCAAATTCACGCAAGACCGAACATACAGTACCATCTTCTTGTACAGTGTTTATTTCTGTTTGTAGTAGCCATAAAACCAGTAACTCTTTCTCATTTAGTTTTACCATATGCTGAGCCTCAGCCTACATTTCTGCTTATGTTGAGTACTGCCTCAGTGTATTTTTTGCGAATACTGCACCTACGTCTGCATCAACTATGAATGGGGACAGATTCCTGGATGGCTCACGCCCTTTGCACAGAGCCTGGTACAGCAACCAAACCTTTGAGTATATATTGGCCTTTTGTCCCAATTTAACATAAGAATTAATTAATTGCCCCATCCACTATGTGCTGCATAGCAATGGGAGTCAACCCCTGCCTGGTGGCATGGATCTCCAGCTACCTCACAGACAGGCCACAGTATGTCAGGCTGAAAGACACCATCTCTGAAACTGTGGTCAGCAGCACTGAAGCCTCCCAGGGCCCCTGTCCTCTTTACCTTATACATCAGGACTTATGTTACAACTCTGAGCTGTGTCACATACAGAAGTAAGCAGATGAACAGCCATTTTATCAGAGACAACAGAGAGGAGTAGTACAGGAGTCTGGTGGGGGACTTTTCCACCTGGTGCCACACCAACCACTCGGAGCACAACAGCTCCAAGACGAAGGAGTGGGAGGTTGCTCTTCCCCAAAAGCAGGACCAACAGACTGCTGAACTCCTTTGTTCCCCAAGCCATCAAGCTGTACAACTCCTCACTTGGGGGAAGGAGGAGGTGAATGGAAGAGGGACAATGGTCGACACCCCCCTCGTTTGACATCTTATGCAAAACATTACCTATTGTCACTCATGCAATATTCTTCTCTCTCACTGTGCAATAACACATGCCAACTACTGTGTAGCCTGTGTAATCTTTTTACTTATTTAGAAGGTCAGTACATCTATGCAGTACACGTGCAATAATCCAAGTCAACTAGACTTTAGACTTTAGACAGATTTTATTTTTCATTTTGTTTACACAAGTGTAAAACAAAAAGATATTTCTTTGGAAACAGCTCACCGGACAATTTCATCTTTTAAAAGTGCAGCCTTGAAAAATAGTAAAAATTACTGTAAATTTACAGTTCTAACAATTTAACTACTGCGTTCCCTTAGCTCTCTACTGTGCAGATATTTTTATATTTAAGGGAAAAATATTCCAGGATATTACGACTTTTGTTTTTTTGTATCATATACACACTCATTTTATACTTCTGTCGTATTTTAAATTTAATGGCATCTTGCTTTAACTCTTTGTACCCTATATAAGCAACTGGAACCAGAGTTTCTTGAAGATGTAATCCCAAGGGATAGATAAATTTGAGTCTAAGTCTATAGGGCAACCAAACGTCCTCTGTTGCCTGTTCACTTTTTACATTCTTCCTGGGGCATCCACAGGTGTATTATAAATTCGTGAAAGTGTCCAGTTTTCACAGTTTTTCATGGGACCATAATCACATGCTTAAATCAACTGCCGCTTTGCACAGAATACTACGGTACTTTGTTGCCTGACGTTATTCTTAAGGGACTGCCTTGAAGGAGGGTCTAGCGAGACAGCCACACACACAGACTACACACACACACACACACAGGGAGTAGAGCAACCAAATGCTGAAATAAAAGTGCAGCTTCATAGATGAACTGCACATACCATCCTGGTTGTGACAAGTGGGAGGCTGAGTGCACCATGTGCAAAGCTGGCACACATGCTTCTGTGTCTAATAAAGGTGCTGGAGATCTCAAAGCTCACAAGGACACAAATAAAAAAAAAAAGCTGTGCATGAGGAAAGCTTCACTGCAAAGTTGACTGAGTACTTTGTTAGACCTGGGAAAACAGAGGATGCTGTAAAGAGGTAATTTGTTGAATCTGTATTTTCTAATACAGAAAAGGTCATATTTAGCACATTATTTGATTTTATTTTGTAATTTTAATTTACCATTTAGGTATAAGAAAGCATGTTCAATAACCTCTGAGAAGCCTGTCTGAATTCATCTCAAGGCTGGGCATAGTGTCCTTTTTGGAAATAAAAATATGGCCACCTTATATTGTTATAACCTGCCCACGCCCCACAAATACAGAGTTACTGATAAAAACTGAAATGCTGACATCATTAGCTGTTTGATTTG
>NW_015150465.1:1949584-1977137 GCF_000732505.1 Cyprinodon variegatus
AATTATTTTTAGGGGAAAAAGAAAGTTTAAAAATTTGAATTTGGCAACTATTACAGGCAAAAAGAAAAAAAGCTATCTATCTAGTGTGGGAGAGAGAAGAGATATAAAATAACATAATATTGAGTATTATTATATGCAGCCTTTTAAAAACTTTTAGAGTTTTAATTTTGTACCTGACATTTCCTGAGAGTTTTCAAATGATTCTGGAGAATCCCCAAGCTGTTGGTTTGGTTGTGAAGTTGAAGCATTCCCACCTGAAAAAGGACAGAATGTATCTTTTTTATTAACATTTTTTAAATTTTAACATAACCAGCAAAAGTTACATGTCTAGAATGGAACATTCGTTGTTCCTGTAAAGGCAAAAAAATAAAATAAAATAATAACATTAAGAATTTTGTGTTCTATCTCAGGGGTGGGAAACTGGCAGTGCCTTGGCTGTGTAAGGACCACGCCCTCACTTAAAAGTGGCTTTTAGATAAATTTTTGAAAAGAATGAAAACAAAAAAAGATGTTTTCACAGCAGTGAAGTCGCTGCTACCACAACTCTGAATGCACCACCAGCATTCAAAAGTCACCAAAACATTGGCCAGAAAGCATAGGTACTGAGAAGTGGTCTGTGATACCCACCTGTACAGGAGCTTAAAGACTTAGCAGATTTATTTGTCATTTTGTTTACACAAGTGTAAAACAAAAATAAATTTTGTTTGGAACAGCTCTCTGGACAATTTCATCTTTTTTTTTTTAAGTGCAGCCTTGAAAAATATGCCTGGTAAAACTGTAGCATGAATGTGTTGATGGGTTATACACATTTCACAGCACGTAATCAGGGAATACAAACTAAAATAACTTAATGGTATTGTAAGTATGTAAAAAGTGTGTTAATTTTAGTATTTATATCCAAAGATAACAGTGCCAACAGTGCTAACAATACTAACAGTGCTAATGTTACTAACGTCCTATTCCAGTTCAAGAACAATGTGGATCTGTAAGGCGACTAACATTTGTTAAGGTTATAAAGTAAAATTCCCCTTTATTTCCAGACAAAGCCCTGGCATAGAATAAAGCAGCTGTTGTTGTTCCAGTTTGTGGGGTTAATTTGTTTTTCTTTTTCAGTTCCACTGTTCGTCCACCAGATGGTGCCATCTGGTTACTTCTGTCTTGGAGGGCTTGCCTACACATCTCAACTACCCACACCTGCAACGAATCTTTCATCACCTCAGCGGAGTATATGAGCAGCTGACTGTCATTTCCTCTTCGCCAGAGTGTTTGCCTGTTTTGGGTACTCTAGCCCCTCTGAGCTTTAGCCGAGTCAATCTTTGAGCTTTACTGGTGAATTCATGCTCTTACCTCTTCTTTTTTCTTGTGAATCTTCAGCAGGAAACCTTCAGATCCTCAGGGATTTTTCTAGTCCTTCCAGCCCTGGAAGAAGATCTCTCGAGACGCCAAGAGTTCCACAACTCACCTCTTTTGTGCTCCAACCTCAACAAGGTTTTTCAGTTGACAGTCTGCTTTGCTGCTCCTCTGGGCCACCTCAAACGAACCTGTCCGCCCTCCAACGACTCATCCACCTTCTACCAGCCAAGGCCTCCACAAACTGGAACCTCTGACCACCCTCCAACTCAGGGTGCTAGTTCAAGTAAGATCAGTGCATCAGTTTTCGGCATTTTTTCCCACCAACAGTGAACTTCATCACTCTCTCTCAGGGTCGGCTTTTGGGAAATAATATAGTCTAATCAGGGCTTACAGGCGCAGGAAACAATGACAGACGTTGAGGTTCATCACATTGCTAAGCAGAATCATCACTGGAAATCGTGTAGCACGGTAGGGAAGCTAGTATTTTTATGAATGTCTTGTAAGGAGATCATGTGGTCTGTTCATGCACTCTTTGTTATCTAAGAACCGTGCCAGAACTGAACCGCGCTGAGCCGTACTGATGAACTAGAACCATGTTAGCATGGTTTGTTTGTGTCTGGCGTGGTCCGGTTCAGTTGCGCGTGCCATTTACACTCAACAGTTATCTTGGTTACCATGCTCGGAACAATCTCGGCACGGTTTCAAAACTGTGGTTTAAATGGGGCTAATGAGTCTAGAGAATATGAAGACTGAAAAACTAGTTGGGCACACATGGCACAGTGACAGCACAACTTTGGCAGAACAGACACAACAGGCAGAGAGGGACTGGGAGTCCAAGCTGATCAGCCTGCCTTGGAAAGGGTTTCTAACGGGGTATTGCTAATTTACAAGCAGAAGTGGAACCAACCAGAGATGAGAGCCTGTTGCTTGTACGCATGACCTGTGAGAGGGCCTGAAAAAGCCTTCTACAGCTATGGCCAAAAACATTTGTTTTGTTTTTTAATGTTTGCAAACAAATGCTGATTTATTCTTAAGGTACATAGAACACATTCCTATAACTTTATTTTCAGATCCTCCACAGCAGTAATGGGGAAGTACCCATACCTTTTAAATGGTCGTGCTGCTGATGCAGCATCAATAAATTTCTCAAGCTGCTATTCAGGCTTGATATGCTGCAAGTAGAGACAGGAAAATAACAGAACCTCAATGCCTCAATGTCTGACTGCTACCCAGTCCTCTTCACACCATTGCCAATGCTTCCCCTAATGGTGGTGGGCCTAAAGGTGGTGAAGAGGAACCTGACCACCAGGTGCTCACCTTCGAACCCCAACCCTAGACCTCGCTTGTGGATAAGGTCCCAGATCTGCCGTACCAGGTAAAATCCCACAACTGAATTCTGTAGTCCTGATAAGGGCTTCCATCTACCTTTTCCACTTTTTTTGTATATTGGAATAGTGTGCCATCCCCTCCTGATGAAAATGGATACTGTAAGTCTAGAGGGTCTGAACCCCGTTCACACCATAATTTCAACAGCAATGTTCTTGGGGGTTTGATTGGCTAATTAACTACTCATTATTATGGGTAAAGTAATTTTGGTCATCCCTGAAAACCTGGTCCAAGTCTTCCGTTCATCCTCCAGCTGAACAGCATCCATTTCACACCGTTACTAACAATTGTCGAAGTGGTATTACAATGTTTAGAGCAATTGGCGTAATTGTCTCACAATGACTTAATGTATTATTATTCTGTAGTACAAACTACCCTGTTGGTCAATGGGTGGAGGAATGTGACGAAAACATTTAAACATTGTGTGCACTTGGATTAAGGATTTAAGCCTTTCTTAGGTATGTCTTTTTATATCCATTTAAACGCTCTTCTTGTGTGGTTATGGTTTACCAGTGTGAGCATGGATTAGACTGTGATAATGAATGTAAATAAGGACATTGAGCTATGATTATTGTTTTATATAAAGTGATATTGAACATCTGAGTGGACTAAGGCCCAATCCCAACACACCCCCAGCCCTATCCATAAATCTTGCATGCTCCCATAAGCGTAGTGGTATTGCAATTCCTCTTTGCGTTTATGGCTTGTGGATATAACAAGGGATTGTGGTTATGGCCCTTAAAAAAGAGAAAAGGGCCAGAGACAATTCAAAGGAAAACACAGAAGACAAAGATTTTACGGGCAACTGAGTGTTTTTGTTTTTATACTTTTGGAAGCCAAACAAAGCCGTTGGCGTCAGCATTCTGAGTTCACCTGTTTCTCCCGGAATCGGAGGCTAGGTTAGGCAGTGTTTTGGAGCTATGACAGGAGCAGCATGAAATCAGTAGGAGAACATCGGCAAAGATACAGTATCACCAGAAATGGAAAGAGGCCCCCTATGGAGCTTAGGAACCACAGCAGCAGATTGGAGTAGGTGGCAGCGTACAAAACGCACCACAGCGGGGAGAGAAGAAAGCAGTGTGCCCAGTTCTAGCTCAGGAAGAGAGCGGAGAAGCACAGCAGAAGATTGAATGCTAAAGGCGGGGGAGCGAGGGCTGACCGACCGGGTGCAGGATGGCAGTAAAACCGCCAAAGAGAAAGACCAAGGAGAGACTAAAGCTGGCTGGAGTTGGAGACAACCCCACAGTGGAGGAAAGAAGTCATCAGCTGGTCAGTGCAGCAGGTAGGAGACGAAACAGTCCTTCTAGGGCAAAATTAAGACAGCTGTTTTAAAATCCACCTGAAAATCATTTAAGAGTATTCCCCACTCATCACTTTTAAAGACCAATCATACCAGATATAGGAAAAGGATAGTTAACGGAGCTCAAACACTTAAAGGAATAGTACACCCAAAACATGATTAGCCTTCATTTTCTACTCACCCCCATGCTGAACAACATTCTGGAGTACTTTTTTGATATCTCAAATGCATCTGGAGATCTGGGAGGCTTCTTGCTGTCTGCTGACATTCAAATAATGGAGGTCTATGGCGCCCGAAGCAGAAAGGTCCATAAAAGTCCACAAAAAATGTGTCAATATTCCTCCATACTGCTCGTCCAATGTATTCCAAGTGTCCCGAGTGGGTAGCATCCAGAATTTACTCGAAACGAAGTCATTTAGAATGTTTTTAGAGCATAAACAGTAGTGTATAGGATTTCCTGAAAGTGCGCACATGCGCGTTCACGACGCTATGGAAGCCGGCAGACCAAACCAGCGCATTCAGCTCGGCAAAGAACTCATGCTCTTCCTCAACACTGAAGTCCTCAGACATTTTTCTTTCGTTGTTTCTTTCTTTGCACAGGTAAACAGCACATTTCTTCTTCTACGCTTGCATTATTGGCAGAGCAGACGTTGAATGCGCACTTTCATCTGGTTTGGTCTGCCGGCTTCCGTAGCGTCGTGAACTCGCATGTGCGCGCTTTCAGGAAATCCTATACACTACTGTTTATGCTCTAAAAACATTCTAAATGACTTCGTTTCGAGTAAATTCTGGATGCTACCCACTCAGGACACTTGGAATACATTGGACGAGCAGTATGGAGGAATATTGACACGTTTTTTTGTGGACTTTTAGGGACCTTTCTGTCTCAGGCACCATAGACCTCCATTATTTGAATGTCAGCAGACAGCAAGAAGCCTCCCAGATCTCCAGATGCATTTGAGATATCAAAAAAGTACTCCAGAGTGTTGTTCAGCATGGGGTGAGTAGAAAATGAAGGCTAATCATGTTTTGGGTGTACTATTCCTTTAACTCCCTTTTCACAATTTCCGGTTCAATGTTGTTGTTTTTTTCCTTTTAAAAAAAAGCTTTGTCTTGTTTTTTAAGGTGGCATATCCATGCATGTGCATATGTTAATACAGCTGCAGCCATTCAAAATGGCCCTTCCAAGTCAAATGCCAGCCGAATGGCAGCCAACTTCCCTCCAACTTCCAGCCACTGGAGTTGGAGCTCTTGCATTTTTTTTTTTACTCTGACTCCAACCTTTCACTGAATTACCGGATCTGACAGGGAGATGACACTTCTCTTTAGATCTTAATGTCCTCAAACCATGACAGAAAGAATATTTTAGTACAAAGATTGAAGTTTAAAAACGAATTGTAGGGTACCTGCCAAGGGAAATTTTGAATGGCTACTACCATTGGTCTGGTTGTAAAAAGAAAGAAGGCGGATGGTGGATTTTTTTTTCTTTTTTCTAATAGTTACAGAAGCATACATAGCCTAATAATATTCTCTATGAGCCTAAAGCAATATGCATGGTATGGTTGTTACATGCCAGGTACGCCGGTCATTGACCTTGACCAAGGCACCTTACAGTAGAACTGAAAGGTGTCAGTCACTGGACTGGTGTGGCTATCACTGCCCTCAGATAGTTAGCCACAAATGCAGAGGACAAATTTCCCACTAGGATCAGCTTCATAGTGATGGCAGTTTTGATTTAATTTATTTCACTCAGGCTACTCATGAGCCCTCAGCCCGCCAATTTAGATGGATATAGTGATGGATAATGGCATTAGCAACTGCATTAGAATTTCTATGAAAAATCTAATCTAATTGCTAAGCACATATTTGTAATGCTGTTACGTTACTTGCAATCTAATGCATTGTTCTTTTTGGAGGATTTTTTTACCACACTAGTGGGAGAGACATGCAGCAAAGGAACACAAGCCATATTCGAACCCATGTGGGCCACATCAAGGACTAAGGCCTGTGTACACTTGATTAATTGAAGTGTTCTCTGCTGTGGCAAGTTTTACTGCAGGGGGGAGCAGGGAGCTGAGATAGACATACGTGACGCTGATGGCTGTGGAGCTGTAATCTTGGCAGCTGTTCAGCATGCCTTAAGAACAAACTGAATAGAGAGACAATGGTGCAGAGCTACTGATTCAGTGACAGAGTTCCTAAAGAAGCACTCACTCAAGTCAAAGGTTAAATGTTCCTGTGAATTACTAATTATATGTGGTAACAAATACATCAGGTGGATGCAGCCGTAATCTAAAGAAGCTCCTCACATCATTTAAACACTGACCAACAAATGGCTGTCATCATAAATGCATTTTTTTTACTTTCTCAGCTTTGTACTGATTTCATTAATTAGTTTGAAAAACATTATTTTCCAGCTTCAAATAGGGAGTTATACATTATCAACTTGCACTTATCCCACCCTACATCCCTGAATGGTGCAGATTAGCATTTTCAGATATGTTGTCCTTTTAATTAATTAATGAAATCATTAATTAATAACATTTTAGAGTTTTTATATTTTTTCATAGTAATTTCATTATAAGAGGAAGGTTGAATTCTTTTTTTTGAAAGAGAAAATTACTAACCGTTGACTAGAAACTATGCAAACATTACAAGCTAATGATGGAAATATATAAGTATATTCATTTCATAAAAACAATGAGTATATTACTAATAAAATTGACAAGAGTTAATACAAGTATATATTGATATCCAAAAAAACATTAAAAAAAAAACAAAAACCTCTCAAAACGAAGGTTACAAAACAGAAATAGAAGACCTTCAGATAATGAAAGCAACATAATCTATGATTCTTTCTTTGGATTCTTTTAGGTAAGGAAATCTAAGTTTTATTATACCTGATGATCCCTTTTAAACTCCTAAAATCACATCTTCCTTATATTGTACTGTATTTCGAAATGGATTAAGACTTTCTACCTATAATGTTGCTTTGTAAATGTATCATTCAGGTGTTAAAGTGTTATGTTTAACACTTAAGACTTCAAATACGAAAAATATACGAGACTGAGTGCACCATGTGCAAAGCTGGCACACATGCTTCTGTGTCTAATAAAGGTGCTGGAGATCTCAAAGCTCACACTGACACTAAAAAAACAACAAAAAAAGCTGTGCATGATGAGAGCTCCACTGCAAAGTTGACTGAGTACTTTGTTAGACCTGGGAAAACAGAGAATGCTGTAAAGAGGTAATTTGTTGAATCTGTATTTTCTAATACAGAAAAGGTCATATTTAGCACATTATTTGATTTTATGTGGTAATTTACAATTTAGGTATAAGAAAGCATGTTCAATAACCCCTGAGAAGCCTGTCTGAATGCATCTCAAGGCTGGGCATAGTGTCCTTTTTGGAAATAAAAATATGGCCACCCTATATTGTTATAACCCCCCCGACTCCCCAGAAATAAAAGATTACTGATAAAAACTGAAATGCTGACATCATTAGCTGTTTGATTTTTTTTCTATTTATCAAAGTATTTGTTTTCAAATTTATTTTTGTTATTAGTGTGAGAACCACCAACACCCAAACTACCAGTGTAACACATTTAATTTCCTAGTTTAAATAGGACAATCAAAAGCCCTTTTTCACCTGCTAGTCTGTCTATCTTTATAGATTAGGTCATCTATGTTGTGGTTATTAGACATAGATTTCAGGCTAAGCAATTCGGTGCTCCTAGTTTGAAATCTCTCAAGGTAAAGGCCTAAATATAGACCACATCCTTCGGGGATTTTGATGTTAAAATTAGTTTTAACTGTAAAATCAATAACAGCAATAAAATATTTTTTTTCTAGAGCATACAGTAGTTACATTTAGCTTTAGAGATATCAAGGTTTACATAATTTTTTAATGTGTAAAGTGTATTTTACCAGCCATGTGGAGAAAGGTCTCGTTATATAGATCCGAGGCATTTCCACCTGACAAAGAAAAAGACAATTTTTTAGTAGTAATATCACCATGTAAATATCCTAATCACTATTTATAAAATATTTTTTAAGATAGAATCTGAGGTAGCAAGATATTTAAACCCTTGATGCCCCTTTTTTGCAAATATGCAACAAACCCTGTGTGTACACAGGCAAGATACTATGTTCCTTCCCCCAGTACCAGTTATTGCATACTCAGTGTGTACCTACATACCTTTAGCAAGATATTGTTAATTCCAATCGCTGTATGTCATTAAACACAATAAATGTTGTCACAAATTCTATAATACACCTACATTTTTAATTATTTTTAGGGGAAAAAGAAAGTTTAAAAATTTGAATTTGGCAACTATTACAGGCAAAAACAAAAAAAGCTATCTATCTAGTGTGGGAGAGACAAGAGATATAAAATAACATAATATTGAGTATTATTATATACGAGACTGATCTCACATAAAATACTAAAGCACTGATCAGTACTATAATAATGAAAAGTCTGAAGTGTCTTGCTGTTCTCTGCCTACCACAGAGCACCTGTATATCTCTTTTTAGAAAGGGTTATTTTTTTCTTGTTTGTGAAACCTTGCATTAGAAAATGGATAATATTAGCACGACCATCCATTCATTGGCCATATCTATTTAACCTTGTTTTTTTAAACTATGTTACAACATTTCCACCTTTTTTCAGTATTGACATTTTACCTCAGCTTCCTCTGGTAATGGCCCACAGACAATAAAAGGAAAATTAGATAAAGATATTAAGAGAAACATAGAAAAACCTGAGGATGATATTTTCTACTTTCTTCAGTAAGTGATGTAAAAGCAACCCCAATTTGCTTTAATGGCTGAAAAAATGACTTTCAAATATGCACCTTAAACTTTATGCACACAACTACTGTTAAAATTAATTGGTCAATTGAACAAATAAGACTGTTATGAGTAATCCCTTGCCACACCCTCCCCTCACTCAAGTAATAAGCTCTTGCATCTTGCCGATTTTTTAATAATCCTTCAGACATAGTGATAAAATATTAGTTTAAATAAGGCATTGTAGTTCACCTCTATACATTTTTTTTGCTTACCTGTAAGGAGGAGCAGAGTAAAGAAAGCTGCTAGCGTCATCCCTGTGAGGTCAGTGAACTTCTGTCCGTTATGTTCAGAGGTTTGCAGCTGGTCTTAGTCACTGCACTGCCTGTAAGGGAGGGAGGGTGGGGACAGTACAACAATATGTTCTCCCCCATTAAACAGGACATGTATGTTGTAATATAAGGTCAGAATTTTTATGTTCGTCTTACCAAAACATTATTTCAGAGGTATTAAAAAGATAAAATGAATATTAATAATTTGGTGCTGTATTTTTTTTTATATATTTTCTAAGTTCCTTCCATAAACCAGGGAAAGGGAAATTATGCTTCGCTGAAATTTTCCGGTCTTGTTGATTCTTTCAAAACCAATACATGTATTCAACACATCTACCGTGTATGAGATAAAAGAAATGGAAAACCACATTAATATATACTCCAGGGATCAAAATAAACTCAAAATAAATATTCTATTCCTCTATACAAATAAGTAACATGACTAACTTTTTTTTTTTTGTGGTTGCAATGAATGAAAGAGCTCTCAAAAACCACAAACGTCCCGCTCAGGTTTTTTAAAACAGGATGTGGAAAAATAAAGCTTTTAGCTGATCACAAGTGGTTCTTTTAGCAGAGGAACTTATCCTAGGGACTCCATCATCTTCATCAATAGTGGTTGAACTGGACTACCTCATGAGAATCAGAGAGAATGCAGAGAGTGTCCAAGGCAGCAATCAAAGTAAAGGGGTTGGGGGAATTTTTGATGTTCTAAAATGTTTTATGTAATTTTACTGATGTTTTCTTTGATAAACATTATGTTACACATTTGCCACCAAGATTTAACATCTTAATAATCTACAAAGTAAAATAAAACAACTGTTTATCAATAGAGATTATTTTATACAACAATCATAGAAGCAGTGGGCCAGGGTATCAAAAGCAAGTAATGAAACAGCAATTCAAACAACACAATTCATTTAGAGATAAAGACAGCATGCTGAACTATAATCTAAAACCTAATCAGACTGAAATAAAAGTATAAAGCAAAAAGGACAACATTTTAGAGCCAAAAAGCTGAACCTAATAAGAGGTTTGAGAAAAATTATTTTTTTTTCATTTGCTTTTAATATGCTGATGATTTGCTTTTAAATTTAAAGATTGTAGAAACTGGAGGTGTTGGGTAAGAGAATTTCAGAGGGGTATACCACATTGACTAAAAGAGCCAAACGTTGATCTAAAGTTAATTCTTGCTATTTACTGATATTAAAACAATCACAAGTATTTTGAAAAGAATTAGCATTTTAACTGAAAGCTAGGGAAGAGATTTTCAAGTATTTTCTTATACACTTAACATTTTGTTTCTGGTTAAAAGTCTTGCTGCAGCATTTTTTATCAGCTGAGGTTTACTGAGAAACTGTTTTAATATTCCAGCAAGTGCACTATAGTTGTCGTGTTGTGCAATAATTATATATTCAACCCCCCTCCTCCTCACTTCAATGTCATACTTGAAATAACTAATCCATTGATTGTACAAAAACCCTTATATAAATATAACATAAATATGTAAAGTAAAATAATACATTTGGATTTGACATTTTACTGCCCAGTTTAGCAAATGTCACCTCAAGAGCTTCTAAAAGGGATCACTGAAATCAGCCCAGTAAGGTCATTTAAGTCCCTTTTCATCGGTTACCATTTGCATGTTTCCAAGCGATACAAGGCTCTGTCTATATAAGACTCAAACTCACTGCGGATCCAGACATTTGAATTGAGAAAGCTTCCTGGAGAGGTGGCGAAACGTCTTCAAATCTTGGAAACCAAGTCCAGTGGATATTTTTACGGAGTCCCTTTTCTGAATTTGTCCTCTTTATTTATTTATTTAGTGAAACTTTTTTTTTTAATAAATAGGTTAGTCTATTACTAAAAATGTCCTTGTGTGTTATACAAGAAAATGACACAATAACAAATTTATAGTAGATTTTTTTATTTTATGTTTGCTCCATTGATATGAGAGATGTACTTACATATTTCAATAAGAGGTCTGGCATTGCAGCCTGCCAAGAATTGTTCAGCCTCCTTTGCCACACCATGGGATCCTTTCTAGATTTGCCACTGCCAAGATCTACTAAGGACCTGAGCTCAAGATGAGCAGCAGTTTTGGTTACTCTAGCCAAGCTGAGTTTAGCTGAGTATAACTGAGTCTTTGTTTCACTGAGCCTAACCTTGTTTTTGTCTTTGCCTTTTCAGCAGGAAGTCATCCTGCAAGCTGGATGTTTGGTTTCTCAGGGTCCAACCAAGTCTAAACCTGTCCGTCCTCCAACGAGTCTCTACCTCTGAATAAACCCACACCGACTCCAACTCTTCCGATTCTGGGAAGAAAGTTTTCTCCACTAATGTGAGTCCCGTTTTCTCTGTCTCTCTAAGTCATCGTTCAAAGTCCCCAAGGATCCTGAACTAACCACTGATACTTCCCTTCCTTCTTCCAGTTCCGGTTCACCAATACACTGAGCTTTCTGAATCCTACCCCCGCTGATCTTATCAATAAACCTGTTAACACTTTTACCTTGGTTCTCTGAGTGATTTACTGCATGTGGGTCAGATCCCTTTAAGAAAATCATGACGCTATTAGAGAACTTGCGAGAACTTCGGCGGATGGTCACAAGAACTTCTTCGGCGGTGCCGGCTGGAGTGTTTGTTTTCCAAAACAAGATGTCTGAGGCATCGTACAAGTGGTTGTACTTCTGAACCTCCTCAATCAACCTTTGTCCATTGTTGTTATTACTCCTCAGTTTTTAAAAATGGCGCGCCCCTGCACCGAATCAAGAAGAACGACCACACAGACAGCCAGAAAGGCATACCAAGGACCAATCACAGCTACATGAACTTAGTAATTTAGTGAATGGATTTTTTGACTTAACCATTATAATGTACTGATTCTAGTAATTTATTTCACTCTAAAGAACTGTCCCAATCGCAACTGCCTGTGATTCGCTATTCTGTGTCATAGGACGTTACATCAACTGCTAGCATGGGGGCGTAACTACTCCGCAAAAAAGTTATCCCCAAAATGATTGTTTCTACTATTCAGAGTAATACAAGTGTTAAAGCGATCACATATTATTTTTCTATATCTCTCCAGAAGCAGGATACCACATTATAGCAATAGTTGACAAAAACAGGATGGCTGATAAGATGTAAATAAAAGCAAACACATTGTTGATTTTTTGAGCCACTCTGGTCCAGTAGTAAGGTTTCTTATCTTCATGTCCATTGCAGAGGAGATTTCTTTTTTTCTTGCTCTCTCTGAGCTCATCTGATATGTCCTCCATTGCGAGGGGCACCTCCATATGTTTGGTTGTGCTTTCCTGTTGATGGTTCAGTACACAGATTTTAATGAATATATAAATCTTTACATTTATGCCTTTAAAAACAAAAATTTCTCACCTGTTTGTTCAAAGACGGCATTTCATTGAATGACATTTTTTTAACTGATTCTACATGGCTCTGTTTCTTTAGCCCTGAAACAGTAAATAAAAGCTTGCTTCATAAGATAGATGAATTTGAGATCCTGATTTTTGTAGATAGTTCATTCTTACCTGTGAAACAGCTTTGGACTATTTTCAGTTTTTCCTCTTGATTATCATGTGTTTCATTGTCCTGTTGTGCATCTTTATCAGTTAGATAAATCACCAAAATAGTCTTTAAGAGACTTATTAGCATGAGAGTGAAAATCCCAATGCAGTAAGCCACTTATGAAAAAAAGAAGATTAATTAGTAGAAATGGTAAATATTGTTTGCAGGGGGTTATGATAAATGGGAACTAAAATCATCTTTACCTGTTAGGGGGATCCTGTCTGATGAACAGGGAAGAATGTCATTTAGGATGAGCTGCATCACTGTGACTGACAGCAGAATAGTGATTTTAAAGGCAACCTTTTCACCACTGGTGTCTGACATCAAGAGGGAGCCAAAGTCCAGACACAAAAAAAAGAAAACAGGCAGCAAGAAGTTTGCAATATAGAGGACAGATCTCCTCTTCATGTTTATCTGTGAAACAAGGTATCAGTGTGATTATCATGCGCTGCAAAAAATTAGATCTAATTAAGTAATTTTTTCTTAAAATAAGTGCATTTTTCCTTGAATTGAGGAGATAAGTGAGACAATTTGCCAATGGAACAAGACAATTTACATGTAAAATAAGAAAAAAAAACAGCATTGTCTTATTTGAAGTGCATATTATCTAATTATCTTATTCTAAGAATAAAAATACTAATTCAGGTAAATCATATTATTTATCTGCTCAAATAAAGGGTAAATACACTTAATTTAAGAAATATTGACTTATTTTCTAGATTGTTTTTGCAGTGTGATCTGACCCAAGTGCAAAATAAACACATTGTAAAACAAATCTAAATATTTTCTTAACATTTCAGAATATCAGACTAATATAAAGTTGAATTTCAGCAGTTGGAATTTGGAGGGAAGTTGGCTGGAAAGCAGAGGCCATTTGGCTGGCTTTTAGCCTGAAGGGGAACTAACCGCTACCACTCTATATTTGGAAATATTAAAGGTGTTTTAAAGGTAATTTGCGACTCATTGCTTAGGATAATAATACAAAAATCAAGTTAACTGTTGCTTTAGTACAAAAGCCCTTTTTCAAATCAAGGGCATAAATGGCAGTGGGGGGTTAAAGTTGAATGGCCTGGCAATGATTAAAAAAAGAAAGAATAGCAGGAACCCTTTTTTAAACTTCAAAGTGGATTTCTGTCATAAGGTGAAATATTGTGTACTTTACCTCTGTAAATTAAAATGAATTCATTCCAAAGTAACAAACTCATTAAACACATTTAGTCCTATAAAACACCACATTACATACAGTATGATCACTGCAGCCAGCCTAATTTTACTAATAGAAAAAAAAAATATTGCCCACTAAACTGGGACAGCGTGAACCCTTAATACATAGTAGGAAGTTAAAGGGAAGCCTATCTCCTCTTTAATATTCTATATGCAGATCTTAAACCTAAAGCTCTTGAGCCATTCAGATATTTACTGAATAAAACAGTATACTTGTTTAAGGATGACAGGAATGAAGATTAGAATTCAAGAAATGTTGGTTCCTCCTTTTGCAGCTCTTCAGTTCTGTACTGGCCATCTTCTGCCCTCCTTCACCAATCACTCCTAAACAAAGTGACACCTGCCCTCCATGCACCTTTTAATGTCACTAAGGCTGTGGTCAAAGGGGAACGCCATTTTTTTTTTTCATTGAGCCCTTGATTTTACGTTATTACATAATGTTCTAGTCACCCATATGAGTTTTGTGTCAGTTGGAGCCGTTCTGAAGATATTTTGTTAGGTTATATCCAAGTAATGTCTTCCTATGGGCAACGACTTGAAGGCACAGACTAAACTGTTCATAATTTATTCTTTATGGTACACCAGCATTCATAACATGTAGGGCAATCACTGTCCCCCAGACATCTGCAGTTATATTTTTATATTTAGATTTTTTTAAAACAAAGCCAAGTGTGTATGACGTCATCCGCGCATGCCGGCTGCCGTTCATTCATCCTGTCCGCTAAACTGCTGCTTACTTACATGCTGCTTTTACTTACATGCCTGGAAGATGTCTAGTGCAACTACCACAGATGATCTCGCTCTTGAAATGGAATTGAACGGTTCAGATTAGCTAGCCGAATGAATAGAAGGGGTAGAGCGTAGCCGTCTGTGGCCCGGGCTGCCTGTCACAACTCCAGTCCAGCGCGTGAATGACGTCATACACACATCCATGGTTAGAAAGGTTAAAAAGAGATAAAGCGTTGCAGTTAAAAAGATAAATATTGATTTAAAAGCTGGTTATTGATATAAATACTGCTTTAAAAAGACTGAGAAGTCCATTTATGTTAAGAATACAAGTTCTTAATGTATAATTGTGTAAACATAATACTTAAGTGTGTAAACTGTCATTTACAATGATTTGGTTATGACAATGCAGAGAATCAGAGTAAGAGTAGTAGATGAACATAGTATTAGTGGAAGTATGTTTCTACACCATGTGTGTAAATTGGTTTAATTTTTCTGCTGGATCAGGAATCAATCTGCATCAATTCTTAATCTCAATAGTTCAGTAGTGAGCCAAACGACAGGAAACGGAGAACAGGATCTGCTCCACGAGGATTACAGACATCTACCCACTTCTCTAATACATATAAGCGCGCTCAATACAAACAAAAACCTACCCGGGTAGAAGGAGTGTATGTGAACAGACAGAAAAGGACACTTTTATTTGAACTTTTTCTTTTTTTTTTTAGTTTATCAAAATGCTCTATTTTGTTTGGGGTTTTTTTCTAAATCTTTGTATTAACAAAAAATAATAGTAATACCTGTTGAGTGCAATAAATGATCATTGTTCAACTTTCTGAACATAGAGAGTGTGTTTTCTTCCTAACATTGAGGATAAAAGTGCTACAAAATACACAATTATCAGTTATTCCATTTTGCTCATTTGGTTAGCTGACCAAGAAGTTAACTATTCATGACTCTCATGTTCCTAGAATTGATAGCACAACTCTGTTCCCAGAGTCTCCATGAAATATGCAAACGTCAATCACACTATATTACACATTTGCTTAGTTGGCCAAGAAGCCTAGCTCTACAAGCCAGACATGACCAGAGCCTTTTAAGTTATCCCTATCCACCTTGATTTCTGTTGTTTCCTGGACCTTTTCTGCAAGGTGCTTACTACTTTACACGATGTGTCACATGCAGTTCTACTGATTAGTTTCTTTCTTTCCATTTTGTCATTTTGTGTCTGGCTCAGTTGATTTTTTTTTTTTACTTCCTGTTTTATTTTGGTTCACTAATTTCTGTTTTAATCTCAGACTACTTCACTTCCTGGGATTCCCCTTTAATCAGCCTTCCTGATACTGTTCACCTGTGTCTTGTTGCAAGTTGCCTCACCTATTCAAACCTCTTCCTCTTCCAGTTCGTCTTTGTGACTTGTGTCAAGCGTCCCAGCCTTTGTTCTACATTGCCTAGCAGTTAAGCTAGTTGATCTATTTGTTTTTTTGACCAGTCTTTGTTTTTTTAGATTCTTGTCAGTTGCTCCAGTCATTGTGCTGTGGCGCATTAAATAATTTTTTTGACTTAATTTCCCTGAGTTGAGTCCTGCAATTGAGTCCTCTTTGGTTGCCTCTGACAGTATGGCTTACCTTCAGCTGTCGGAGTTGCCCAAAATCTATGACTGTCAGAAGCAGTGTGTTGAATCCTCAGTAACAACTACAAGCTCCCTTATATTTTCCACCATCTTGACAATTTCCTGACAGTAACCACCCTATTCTCACATCTCACATCGCCCACATCCACCCATGTTCTAACCCTGTCTAAATATTTGGGGATTCTACGTGGGCTCCAACCAGACCTTCAGATCACCTAGATGACATCACCTCTAGTTCTTCAATTCCTTTAACTCCTTACCTCAATATACCTTTAAACTTTGAGGTGTGGTCCTTGTCAAATTATTTTCATTGGCCAACTTATGTTAAGGAATACCAAACAACACCTCTGACTACCAAACCATCTACGTATACCCAGTTTATCTAACGTTCACAGTCTGTTATATTCTTTCACAAAATATCCAATGAAATACTTTACAAACAAAAATTTGAAAATATTCACAGAGTATGAATAGTAATGAAGGGCACTATTAATAAAATTGTCAAGTGATGGGTCAGTCAAAAGCCCAATTTACAAGTAATCCTGAGAGGCGCTGCAAATGTTCTCAGGGTTATTCATTTATTTTGCAGATCTCCATAGTATAGCAATGATTAACAGTTGTAGCTATATACTTACAGTGTAGATAATCATTGTTTGGTTGAAGCCAAAATGGCTGACTGTTTTGTTTGTGACTGTCATGCTGATAAACAGCCATTCAGACTGCATCTGCATGGCTTCACGTGACCACTCTGTCACCTCTGTGTCGTTGGTGTTGTAGTATAACATTATTTCTTCATCTACACAATTAAAAAGAAAAGTGTGTTACATTTTTAGCTGATAAATATAGTTTTAAGAGCGCATTTCTGATCAGATTCAAGCGTTATAACCGTCTCAAGATGTAGGAACAAAGTGGAGGCTTACCAGGGTGCATTATTGACTTGAAGGAGATGTTACAGCTCTGAATGTCAAAGGGGAATCTATACACCTGCATTCTGCAGGTGCTGATGACCACCTGGTCATTTCTATATTCAACCCAACCGTGACTTCTGATGTTGAGATAAGGACTCGGAGAGGCTTTGTCCTGCTCTGTCCTGTATAAGTCACACAAGAAACACATTTTATGATTTACAGTAATTCAGTAACACTATAACATGTCATACTTTGTTCATAGGAAAATAATTCTATAACTACTGGTGGGCCGTTATTGGCATTAACGTGCTGTGTTAATGACAGACTCTTATAGGGCGAAAAAATATTGCCGTTAATCTATGCCCTTAATCTATTCCCACAGTTGGGTTGGGAGCTGGGTCTATACTAATGATGACTTTCACCTTAATATTTTACCACGGATGTATGTCTGTTCTATCATGTTCTACTCACCCATATGAATTTTGTGTAATTTGGAGCTGTTCTGAAGATATACGGTTAGGCTATATCCAGGTAACGTCTTCCTATGGGTAATGACTTATAGGCACAAACTAAACTGTTCATAAATGATTCTTTATGGTATTCCAGCATCCTTAACATGTAGGTGAATTACTGTCCATCACTGATCCCGCTCTCGAAATGGAGTGGTGGGAGCCTGATTGTGGGGAGTGGCCTAGTGGTTAGGGCATTGCGCTTGGAATCTAGAGGTTCAAGCCCCACTCCCACAGATTGCCACTCTGGGTCTCTGAGTAAAGACACTTAACCCAACACGGCTCCTGAGGCACCGCACAACGGCAGCCCTTCTGCTCAACTCAGTTTTATTGGATCAGAACCTGTTTAGGTTTCCGGACCAACAAGCCCAGTTTCTCCATTGGAAATCCAAAGTGGTTAACCTTCGACTGAGTGAGTCTCTTCACATCCCTGAGCTTCATTTTCTTCTGAGTATGGTTAGTCTTGCTCTTAATCGATCCAAGCCTAGAGTGACATCGCTGCCAGACCAAGCCCTTCTCTGAGATTCGCCAAATGGCCCACATCTAGTCCCCTTTCCTCTATTGGGACTTTTAGAAGTATTATTTTTTTTGGTTCATTTATTGTACTTTAGTCAATAACATAATCTCTCTGTAAAAAAAATAGTTTTTTCAATTTTTAGGGAAACCTAAGCATTTCACCCAATTGCACTAAAACCGGTGGGAAAGGAAAACATTCACAATCGTCTTATGACCATGGACCACCATAATGGCAAGTATTTAGGAGTGAATGCCAGATCTATAAGATGTTCTATCACATATATTGTTAAAGGTCGATTTGAATTTATTAAAACTGAATTTAAACTTACATTTCTTCAATTGTCAGATCAGGAATCCACAAAAGTTGAGTGGGAACCAAGATGTGATCAAGCCCACAGAAATCTTCTGGATTCCACCAAATGTGTTCATTGTCCCATCTCTAGACAAGAAAACAAATTAAGAGAAAATTACAAAATGAGTAAGAAGAAAACTAATAAGAAGTGACAAGACTTTTAAAATATGCTTTTCAAAACACAGTCATGTAAAAAGTGTTTTTCCCTGTTACAGATTTTGATGTTTTTTGCCTGGTTACTCCTGAAGTGTTTCAGGCATTCAAACAAATGTTCATACATATGTTAGTAGCTATATAAGAAGATCTAAGTAATATCAATAACCAGTTTTCAAAGCACTATAATTAATTGCTGTGTAAAAAATCTATCTACACATCATGGCAATTTAAAAAACAATGTAATTACCCCCTAAACAGCCACAGATCCCACCAAAAAGATTTAATAGCTGGTAGTTCTGTTACCACTGTGAAGGCACAAAGCCAAAAAATTATACAGATGACATACCACTATCAGTGCATGGATGTGCCAAAATAATGGCAGACAAGCATGTTCTCAGCACAACACCGGACAGAGAGAGCACAACGCAGGGTAGATGCAATGGCCGAGTCTGCCATGCTTTGGAGCTCAGGCAGAAACACTGGGAGGTCAGAGAATGAGGCTAGGCAGAGAGTGCACTTAAAGGGCAGATTAGGTGGCTGACTATTTCTTCTTCTAATTTCTTTTTTCGTCTTCTTTTTTCATGTTTTTCAATTGTTTTGCTACTGAAAATAGGAACTTTGTACCTTAGGCAGCAAATCAGCCTTAAACCATATTTAACTGTCATACAATACTATGTTGCCTCTATAATAATTTGTTAGTGTTATGCAAAATTGGTGCATGACTCACAGAAAGTTCCAGTTTCCCAGAATTGATCAGGGTCAAGATGATTTTGGGCCAAACAATCCTTTTTGCTCAATTGATTTTTGCCTTGAAAACCTTCCTTGTTGTTTTGTTTTGTTGTCCATTCATTTTAATCGTTGAACAATGCACCTAACATAGACTGAGGCAATTAGGATATGCAATGTGTGGCAAAAAAAAAAAAATAATAAAAAACTCTCCAGGGTGGGCAAATACTTTGCTCCAGCACTGCAAATGGATTTTATACAACAGTGGGTTTGTGTTAGGTGCTGTATTTCTAGAAGCTAGCAGAACACTTACCAGATAAATCCAAATATATGAAATGAAAGACTGGTCAGTTTCTCTCTGTAAATAAACACATGCTGTTAAGTTAAATTTCCTTTCATCAGGCTGCCGAACTCTTTAATACGGTAATATCAAAAGAAACTGTTCAAAAAATATATTTTGTCAATGTACACCTCTGCACATAACCTGGTTGTGTTAATCAATTTTAACACTTAAACTGTAAGAAAACTGCAGGTGAAAATGCAGATAAATAAATCAAAGAAAACTCACCACATCAAGAATTGCATAGACTTTCACTTCAAGGAAGATCCATGATGAATGGTTGTGGTTTTTTACAGGGCGGCTTAAAGTGTAAATTTCACTGTTATTGGTCATGTTCAGGTATTTTAAGACAGCATTAAAGCTACATTCTGCCGGACCAGATACTGGGTTTCCTGAAATTAGATAAACATACAATGTAGGTGACAATGATGAGCCCTTGATCTCAAGAAGTACGACATAGTTGTGTTGAATAGTCCAGCCATGTCTGCTCATAATTGATTGTTATAGCCACATTATAGATTCACATTTATTTTATTAAAATGGTTACACTAAGGGATTGTGTCTCCTAAAATCCACTCTACTGTCTATATACAGGAGTAAAAATGATGTGCCAGAATCCAATTTTATCCTGTGCTAAGCACAATGTGAATTCCTTCAAAAAAGATTCCCACCTCGAATGTTTTCATATATCTCTATAGAAGTTTTATTTTTTGAGCTGTGCCTCAGGGTCTCAGCAGCCGCATCTGGGAAAGCTAAGAAACAAAGGAAATACAAAAAGTCAATTAAAGTTTAGAGTAAATAAGGGTTGTGGTCCCTCTGTAATTTAGCGGGCTAAGTCTACGTCTTCAACATAAAAATTGTGGTTGAAATTGTGGATGCGGTAGGAAGTGGATACGGCATAAAAGCTCTGTCAAATTTGTGTGCAAGTTGTAGTGACTTCCTGTGGTGGCCCTTGAAGGGAGCTGCTGAAAGGATTCACAGTAAATACATAATAAGAAAACACAGCACAATAAGATCTACTAAAATATCATTGTGTTTTAGAATGAAAATCAAGCCTAAGATTATTTTTACACTTTTAGAGGGTATATAATTGTAATATTAGCATGGGAATTATGTACATGGGTATTTATTTGTTTGTCATGTTTGATTCTCATATTATAATGTTGTTATGCCATAAGCCATGATATGCATTTTGGACATTTAGGATCAATGTCCAGGGTGGTAACTTGGAGCAATGGTGGAAAAAGATGCAATTTGCTCTGCTGCACCAACTCCCAAACTGCTGAATCACCTTCTCACACAAGAAACTCCAACAGCGACATTTGATCCTGTCCGCCACTGGTCTTAGGGACAAAGGTGTTACATCATAAACTCTCATTCTCTTTTGCATGGACTCCCTCTCCCAGAAGAGTCCAGTGGGGAGATCTATTGAATTGCAAATGAGGATATTCATTCTTAAACCCTTGCTCAAGCTAAGCCGGATTGCTGGTGATCCCAGAAGAAGATCTATACTGCAAAAACAATCTAGGAAGTAAAAAAATCTTAAATGTATTTACTCTTAATTTGAGAAGCTAAATAAAATTATTTACCAATGGAATTAGTATTTTTAACTCTTAAAATAGGACAGTTCAATAATATGCTCTTGAAATAAGACAATGCAAGTGTTCTTTCCTATTCTTAATGTAAATTGTTTATTTCCATTGGCAAGGTGGTCTTTACCTTAACTATTTCCTCAGGAACAGGCACAGAAGGTTAATAATATTTAACTTAAAGGTTACTGAGTAAGGAAATAATTTAAGAAACTATTTCAGCAGTTCTTGTTTTATTTACCTCCATGGATTTGAATTGTGAATTGATTTGAACGCATTCCAGTTGCTCTAAATTAGTTAAAAGCTAATTTGATCTTATTCCCAACTATTCAAAATAAATTTGGTTGTCAAACAAAATCGATGCTTAACTGTAATATAATTGCATATTTCTTTTTATGGTTTTCAACCATTTTTTGTCTTTTTTGTGTAAAGCTATTTTTATTGAGTTTCACTAGTATAGTCAATATTTTTAACTGAAATATCTTTGATATTGGATTTAAATAATTTTTTCAAAATTTGTGTATATTTTGAAATAACTTTGTTGTCATTTTTTCCCTATTTGATTTAAATTAAAATTACAATTTAATTTATAGTCCTAACACACAGCCAGTTGGGAATGTGTTCACAGAACAAAACATGACAGTCTGCAGGCTTTTTGGGTAAATAATGCATTCCCCTTCACACTCCACTGGGTTGTGCATTAAATATAAAATTATTGCGTGAATAACAGAGCACTGGTATAAAACATTGATATTTTTAGGAACGATAACATCACATTGAATGTTGAAGTCATATCGAGGAAAGTGTAGATGATGGCCTCAACATCAATGGACACTATTCTCAGGCAAGTCATTCTAATTAGTGGGTCACCTTTCTTCCTCTCATCATTAAATACACAGACATGCACAAGCTGTAATAAGATATCTCTGATATAGCAAACTCTGAATGCGGAACCCCTGATCACTTATTTCAGGTTCTAGTTGCATGTAAATAAGAAGGATGGCACTTCTTTATGCTATTATCTAAATCATCCTTTAACTTTGCCTTAATGTCAAGAAAAAAAACAACAACATTGGATAAAATAAAGCTATGCTTTGACAGCAATTGCAAGCAATATTAAAATCTAATTTTCAAAAAACAGAAAAAAAAATCTCTTTTAGGGAGCAAAGAAGATACTTCTTAAGAGTATGGCTGAACTATATTTACAGTGTCTCAATTAATTTAGATTTTCAGATGATTTTAATAATTAAAATTTCATAGGAAGCTAAACTTATCTCTATTACCTCAAGTTGCATATGCATGCATTTGCTAACCTTACCTGTAAAAAGAAGCAGAAGGAAGAAACCTAAAGGCATAATCGCTGTGAGATCAGTGAGCATCTCTGTCAACTCCGTCTGTGCACAGATGTTTTTATGTCACTGCCCTGCATGTATTGGATGATAGCCTAATAGCTAGGGTGGGCTAGACTGAATCATGGCACATAGGCATTTATGGTGGTAACACTAAAACAGGCTCTAATCAAAGGAGCAATAAAGGTTGAGGTCGACTGGATCACACAATGTTCAACAGGCTGAACAAAGATTTCACTGAAGCAGTCCGGCATCCAACAGTTACTGTAATAATGGTGACAGGCTTGGTCTGTTCCAAGGAGTGTGGTTCAAGGAACAGCTAAATACCTGCATACACTCCATAAGCTTCCAGGTAGCAAGGAAAATTTTATTTTCCCACCTGACTTCCTATTATCTCATTAATTATTCCACTTTTAATAATGCTTTTTGAATATAAAAAAAAAACTTGAACACAGAAGTGTCTTGGTGGACTGTAAACACCCACAAGGAGGCCGATTTCATTCCCAAACCGACAAATTATAAACATGACTCTAGAGCTGACTCAACCCACCAAGCTAAAATTTGTTGAAAAGACAATGTGAAGATGATGTTATTTATGACCCAACAACATCTACATTTGGTTGAAAAGTGAAGGGAGAAATCCAATAATTTTCAGATTGCTGAAAAGTCGCTGAAAACTGGGTTTGCAAGGTCTTTTCAATGTTATTGGACAAAAGTGGGAAAAATCAGACCGACCAAAGAAAGCTCAATTTTCAACAATGATTTTTGGACTAAATGAAGACTATGACAAACCAGCAAGACCTGGCCGGCCACACTGACCCACACAGTGTACGAGTACACAGCATATTAGTTTGGAACGCAGCGGGTACAGCCTGACTTCAAAGTTGCGACTAACATAATCAGCGGAAACAGATTAAAACCAGGCAGCTAACTATGGATAGGACAAAAAAAAAACATATATTTTTTGCAAAAAAAAAAAGGCAGCGGGTGTCACAGCAGCCAGTTGCTGTCATAAAACAGGGCAGATGGACCCAGTATTCAGGCAACACAGACAGTGGGAAAAGTTTAAAGTTTATTAGCAAAACAGAAACTGAACAGAAAACACGGAGCTGAGGATCTCTGCAGCGGCTGCGGGGGGAGGAGGGGCGCCACCCATCACTGACACTGGTTGAGGGAGAAAAACAGGTAAGTGACCTGGTTTAACAGTTCAGTCCATCTTCTCGGGGGAGGCAGGATCCAGCCGATGGACTGCCCAACAAGATGCGGCACAGAGGCACCCAGAGTGTCCCCGATTCAGCAGCCCCAGTGAACAGGCAGGAGTCCAGGCCAGGTCAGGCAAACAGCTCAAAACAGGACGGTTCTGAGATCCAGGAGTCCGCAACACGGTTCCGATCCAAATAGGAACAGACAGATCCAGGGTCCCAGGAATTCACAGAGCATTAAGGCAGGTTCAGGGTTCCATGAGTCCAGCATAGAGTTCAGACAGACATGCTCAGAAGGAGAAAGGCGGGCTCAGCAGTTGAGAGGTAGAAACATGACATAACACCAGGAAAACTGAGGAACTTTAAACTGATTCCCTCCACTGAGCCAAAACAGGAACAATGCACGCTCAGTGGATAAGAGCCAGGACTACAGAGCTTAAAACTACCTTCCCCCCATGAGGCTAACAATGGAACCAAACGATCCGCTTGTCGGGTTCAATTTGCATGTTTCCAAGCAATACAAGGCCTTGTTTTTGGTCCACTAAATTAAGCCTCAAATTCAATGTGAATCCAGACATTTTGAATTGAGAAAGCTTCCTGGATGGGAAGCGAAACGTCTTCAAACCTTGGGAAAAAAGTCCAGTGGATTGTTTATTAAACTTTTTAAAAATGACTATGACCTGGATGACTGAGAATCTTCACCAGCATGTATCTTCCTTCCTGCCTGAAAACCCAATATCATTTAAGTGTACATACTGCTTTTTATCCTTATTTCCTTTCTCTTTTTTCTTGTCTAGCTAATCTTGATATGACGAGGATTGGAAACTTAATGTCAACTACTTGGCAAACAGAGAAGATTTCCACTTTTAATGCTGATGACATACTGGCCATAAGCACTTACTGAAGTGCTGAGTGTATAACATGAAACCACTAATGAGCATTAGCTTGGCTAAAACCAGGATGTGGTAAAATGGGACTTTTAAATATGTTGTAATTTGATGTTCTATTCAATTCCCAGCCAGCTGGGAATTTATACTTCTGATACTTTAAGATGTTTATTGCCCTCCCTGGTAGGGGTGGTAAATATCTTATTTAATCAGATATTATTTTGGCTGTTATATACTGTTTATGAACACACACCCTACTAGCTGTGTGTTAGAGCAATAAATGAAAGAGGGATTCGAGCACTAATCATGGTCAAGTAGCTAATTCTGGACATGCATGGAATAAATTCACCACAACTTCTGTTCAAAATATAAGAGTTTATTAACAAAAATCATTTAGCTCAAAGTCAAACATTTCAGTTTAAAACTCTTAACTTAAACGAGTGAAACTCAACTAAACTAAACTAACTACTATGTGCAAAGAGGAAGGGGAAACATGGCTGAATATCATATTACAGTTTAAGATGGATTTTGTGTTTAAAAACCAAAGTTTATCTGGAAGAATTTGGAATATGATCAAATTAGCTTTTCACTCATTTAGAGAAATGTGAATGTTTTCAGACCAATTGACAATGCAAATCCATGAGGTGAATAAAACATTATTTGGGCAAATAATGTTTTTATTAAATTATTTGCTTAATCAAGAACCAATAACCTTTGGTCAAATCATTCTTTACCCTCTTTGAAATAGCTAGCAGCGCATAGACATGAGGATTCCATTAAATTACTCTTGGGTATACTTGGTAATCGCAATGTAGTGAGCATATGAGGAACACATGAACACTAATGTTTTATCAGTGTTTAAGCCCTTAGTGAAATGAAGCTTGTTCAGACTTCAACAGCAGCTCAAAACATGTTTCTGTATAGCATAGCGTAGTATGCAGTCCATCCTGTCAGCTTTGTCTCTACTCATCAGTAAACACATGAAATGATCAATATCATTGAAAGACATATTGTTTGTTCTGTCCCTAATTGTGCCAGACCTGCAAACCCTTTTGTCCATTTCCATTGGCAGGCTTGAGTTTCATCCAGCTGCAGTTCGGCAGTCAGGGCAGGCTCTCTTTTGTCTCTGTGGCTCACAGCAGGGGTCCTCTTTGTCTCAGTGGCTCATCAAGGCAGAATTCTTATCCATTCTGGCTCTATAAGTTTTGAAACTCAAGTGAAATGTGTTGCAAAAGGTCTGTTTTGCAGCAGTTTGGTTCTGAAAGGTTCTGACCTATCCTTGATGATTCTGGAGATCTGGGTCCCCCTGGGCCTTGCATCTCCATCTTGCCAGAGATCCTTCCAAAGCGGACCCCAGCTTCATGGGCAAGAGAGCAGGAAAAGAGAAGGAATCTGGTTTTGTCTGTGGTTTTCTACTGTCCTCACCCAGAGGAGGCTGGTTGGTCATACCTCTGTGGGGGATCCTGTGGAGGTTTTCCTTGAAAAGGGGGTGGGGGTGGAGAGATCTTATTGCTGGTTATTCCTCAAACATTTATTTCCTTCACTGGTCATCATGTCAAGATAAAATATGAACAGTGGTTCCCAATGTCCAAAAACCACGATCTTGGCATATGGAACATGTCATGATTTTCTTAAGGGATCTGACCCATGTGCAGTAAACCACTCAGAGAAACCAGGGTAAAAGTTTAACAGGTTTATTGAGGAGATGAATGGGCTTGGATTCAGGAAATTCAGGGTACTGGTGTACCGGAACTGGAAGTGGGAAGGGAAGTATCAGAGGTTAGTTCAGGGTCCGTGGGAACTTTGAACAATGACTTTGGAGAAACAGAGAAAACGGGACTCACGTTAGTGGAGACAACTTTCTTCCCAGAATCCAGTCTTGTGTGGGTTAACCAGAGGGAGGAACTCGTTGGAGGGCGGACAGGTTTTGATTTGGTTTGTTCCTGAGGCACTATGGAGCTGACTGTCACTTGGAATCCAGGAGGTCTTGAACGGAACTTGTGGAGGTTAATCCCCTGCTCAGTGTGAGTCTCAAGCAATCCTTCCAGGGGAAGAAGGCCAAAAACATCAACATACTCTGGCTGCCTCCTACAGTTCAATACATGAATGTTAAGTTTATTTGCTTCTCTAAATCATCTTTTGGTGTGTTTTCGACATGGTTGTATATCTCCATGTGTGTTTGTGTTGTTCTCTAAAAGACTGGTGACATGTCTAGGTTGTACCCCTCCTGTCACCCATAGACTGCCGCAGATAGCCACCGGCTCTACTGTGACACTGACAGATAAGTGGGAGAAGATGGATGGAGGACTGCCAATCTGGATATAATTTTCAAAATGTAGTGAGAACATTTAAACAGTGTAGAATATCCTCCTGTTGTTATTTGTTATAACAATGCAAACCTCATTTTAACCCAGTTGAAAAACAGGACCACTATGTTAAGGTATCAGGCTCATTTGCACTAGCTTGTTGTTTTTTGTTGTTGTTTTTTTTTCAATCTTAGACGAGTTTCTTTGTCTTTTACAGCCAGATAGTCAGCTGGGTTCTACATTTAATCTATTGTGATCAACGGCAGAATGTTGACATACCAAACTCAGTTTACCTACCAATTAGTGCAACATTAACGACAGTCCTCTTTTTTTGCATGAAAAGCCTTAACATCAATGCTTTTGGGTCTGATCTTCACAAGGTCTGTGTGTCTTGAA
>NW_015150465.1:1977352-1983169 GCF_000732505.1 Cyprinodon variegatus
TTTCTTCCCAGAATCCAGTCTTGTGTGGGTTAACCAGAGGGAGGAACTCGTTGGAGGGCGGACAGGTTTTGATTTGGTTTGTTCCTGAGGCACTATGGAGCTGACTGTCACTTGGAATCCAGGAGGTCTTGAACGGAACTTGTGGAGGTTAATCCCCTGCTCAGTGTGAGACTCAAGCAATCCTTCCAGGGGAAGAAGGCCAAAAACATCAACATACTCTGGCTGCCTCCTACAGTTCAATACATGAATGTTAAGTTTATTTGCTTCTCTAAATCATCTTTTGGTGTGTTTTCGACATGGTTGTATATCTCCATGTGTGTTTGTGTTGTTCTCTAAAAGACTGGTGACATGTCTAGGTTGTACCCCTCCTGTCACCCATAGACTGCCGCAGATAGCCACCGGCTCTACTGTGACACTGACAGATAAGTGGGAGAAGATGGATGGAGGACTGCCAATCTGGATATAATTTTCAAAATGTAGTGAGAACATTTAAACAGTGTAGAATATCCTCCTGTTGTTATTTGTTATAACAATGCAAACCTCATTTTAACCCAGTTGAAAAACAGGACCACTATGTTAAGGTATCAGGCTCATTTGCACTAGCTTGTTGTTTTTTGTTGTTGTTTTTTTTTCAATCTTAGACGAGTTTCTTTGTCTTTTACAGCCAGATATTCAGCTGGGTTCTACATTTAATCTATTGTGATCAACGGCAGAATGTTGACATACCAAACTCAGTTTACCTACCAATTAGTGCAACATTAACGACAGTCCTCTTTTTTTGCATGAAAAGCCTTAACATCAATGCTTTTGGGTCTGATCTTCACAAGGTCTGTGTGTCTTGAACAAATACAAACATGTTTGTACCGCAGTAAGTGCATTGCAAGGGGTACATTCTCAGGTAATAAAATAAGAATTATACTTCGAAAAACTTAGTATACACAGGGTGTATACAAAAAGAGTGTATACACAGTGTGTATATACAATGTAATTACGTTGCTTACAGCTTACAACAGTGAAATGAAATTGCCATAAAAGTACAGCAGTAATCAGAATGTAAACAGTGTATAAGAAAAGGAAACCAGTTTAAAAATGCAAAAGGGCATTAATATGAAAAGGTGCAGTGCATTGCAAAATAAATATAGTGCAAATTTAAAAAGGGATCTGTTTTGCTTTATGAGGACCTAACTAAGTACGTTTTTCTTCTATGTCTGAGTTCCCCCTAAGCTTTCACACGTCAAATCCAAGCAAAGGAACAGACTGGATTTGGTGAGCAGCATAGTAACAGTGGTTTTCCACATCTGAGCTCATCTAAGAAAGCTCAGCTGAAATGAATGTTGAAACAAAGTAAAAAAAAAATGAAGTGAGACTGACTCTAATTTTTTTCTGTATTGTGTTCCCAATTCCTCAAGTCGAAATGTAATTAATTACTAGATTATTATAGACTGAGAAGAGGTCCATTTTTATAAAGGTAGATTTATAGTTGGATGTTACTTTGCATTTCAGGCAAAGTATTTATTCTGTTTTTTATTTCAGTTGGAAAAAATATCATGCCATGAAGTTAAAAACATTTTTCTCTGTAAGCAGTGTTTTCTTTCTCAGTGAATAAATGACTGCTCTGTCTGGACTGCTCGCTCCACTCCCCCATTCAAATTTTCTCATAACCAGTATAAGGAAGGCTTGTTGTGTGTGAGTGTCCAATCAGAAGCAATTTCTGCCGACTGCGATCAGCTCATAGCCCAAAGCACTGTCCATCATTATGTTGAGAAACACATGCCTGCAGAGAAATGCATCCCCTGCTCAAAGTTAGAGGGAAGGTGTTGTGTTAGAACATGAGCTAAATAAGCCTAAATGTTTATTTGTAGTCACTAAATATACCAGTTGTTGTCTCATATGAAAGATCGTTCACATTGGTTTTTGAAAAAAAAAAATGTTTATCAGTGTATTGGCCCAAGGGGTAATTATTTATAATTTCTTGCCTTGTATTTTAAACCTTATAAAGGGATCTTGTTCTGAAATTGTTGTTTCTTAGACACTCAATAATTTTTAAGATCAATGAAAAAAGCTCTTTTATTTGTTGAAATTAGAAGCAGAAGGCTAAATAATATGGCAACTACACTGCAATGCATGTATTATGCAGTAAAAAGTGTAAACCACTGCCACCATCTAAAGGATTAGTTGGCTGTTGCCAATGTTGTCCCAGTTCATAGTTAAAAAGAAAAAGCTCAAAGTATAGTTCACACAGATAAAAATGAACTAGCTCAAGTTCATATCATGCAACTTAGGCAGATTCGCTATTTAAGGGCTGAGAGGTCCACTCGCCCTGATTATAAGATGACCCCAGATTTTCATTTCCAACAAAAAAATCTTGTAGCATATTTTGGCCAATACGGCAAGTAAAAAAGATAAACATGGTTTGATCAAATTTTGCCAGACTCCTCTGAGCACGTCAGACAAGCTGTTTAATAAAGAAAATGTAAAAAACATCAAATTGTCTCAGAAAAGTCATAAAAAATGTTTTATAGATTTGTATTAGCATTCTTTAGTGATTTAAGGATATAAATTAGCACCATGATTAAATTATTTATGGCAACCTGGAAGAATATTTGGTTGAATATGTGCAAATTAGCTGATGGTATGGATCGTGCTTCTGGTACGGATCGGGGAGTGACACCGTTGTGACAACAAATCCCATAATACTCTGCGTTGAGAGCTCTCTTTTCAAAGCAATCTGGGATATATCTGCTTGTCTAGTTACCATGGATGTTCTACTTTTCAAGGTGCATTGTGGGAAATTTCGAGTCCACTACTTTTTCATCCACTAGATGTTCGGACACTCATCTACACACATCATACAGCCTGGGTGTTGCATCCCCACATCTTCTACAGGTGCAACATCCATGTGCATATCTAAATATTTACCACATGCAAAGTGATTTTCAAAATTAGAGAGATAACTGCAGCATCAGTTTCTGCAACTTTTTTAGTACTTCAGGTGCAAAATTACAAACATATCTGCAGTCATTTTTGCCTCAAAGAAGGCATTGGCAGAGAGCGTTTCTCTGTACTGTACATGGAAACATATCTGGATTGTGAGAAATAATAACAGCAGAAAAATATTAGCAGAGACAACATTTCTATGCAGGCTGACAACAAATTGATGCAGTGGGATGCAGGGGCTGACCTAGAAGATGGGCCAGGGGTGGCCAATGGGGGAAGCCATGGCCACCACTACTGAGTGAACTTGTTGTTCCCATTGGAATATTCTTTACCACCAAAACAAATACTTCCCTCTTAAAATAAAGTGTATAATGAGTGATATTCTCAAGTATAAAGTCCTAACTAATTAGATTTTCAGATTGTTAGTATGTTAATCATAAACTGACAACAAAGTTGCAACAATTTTATAATTATTCACATCAATATACCATCACTTTAAATCAGAAACATGGAATTCATGCCATTTTTCAACATATTCTCATTATCAGTGTGTATGAAATCGTACGAAAAGTTATGCACACTATTTCGTACGTTTTGGACTTTTTTCCTCAAAAAACCACATCAGTGCGCATGCGCTGGCAGACAGAAAAAAAAAGCAGATCCGCGGACGGACGTAAAATTGGGAAAAACAGTGCAATCATCACTTATTCATGTCTCTAACTACGTTGCTTGCTGTTTTATATCTTAGGGTTAGGGCCAGGGTTAGGGCTAATTGTAATTTATATTCTATATTCATGAATGGTGCTTCAGATGCGCATGCACGTACGACGAAAAAAATGTCCAAAACGTACGAAATTATGGTCCATAACTTTTCGTACGATTTCATGCGCACTCATAATGAGAATAGGTTGCCTTTTTCAGAACTTGCTCTCTGTATTTTATGTGGAGAAGAAGATATGTGCTTCTGAAATAAACTAGGATTCTTCTATGAAACATTAAAGAGGAAAGAAAACTACTGCTTAACTCATCCAATGTGTGCATAATGCAGAACTATATGTGATTAAGACAACAAAGATTCCTAAATATAAAAGGGATTCATAAAATGTGGTCAATCTTACTGATTTATAATTATCATTATTACATCTATCTTCATGCTTGTTGAACATGCAATCTGCTAATTTGAATGGATGGAACCTAATTGATTTGTACATTTTAGCATTTGTGCAACAATCTTTGTAGGTCACCTGCCACATGCCCATTCATTGCACATACTAAGATAAATCCCACATGCAATTCAGAGTTTAAGATCTATAAGTGATTGTTGGATTTATAAAACCTAGCAATCTCTGTTCAAGCTTAAATTAAAATCATTTAGATTTTCACGTACCGGTAGTTGTGTAATAATTAACATTGTTAAAATTTGAATGTGCTGAAGGAAAACCCTCTAACAAACCTTCTAATTTCAAACACCATATTCACACGTTACTGAAAAACCAGTGATGGGACTGGAAATGTTTTTTTAAAGGCTGAACAAGGTATTGTAAGTTTTCTATTATTTTCTAATATTCCAACACATTTAAAAAGTTATATGATAATGTATACATCTTTAATCCATTGACAAGGTTTTCACAATCAGTTACTTACAAATAAATGAATGATGATAAGGATAATTGCAGCTCCTCTATGACTAATTGCATTAAATGTCACCAGGTCTTTTGAGAGGTTAAGATTGTCCTGGTCCTTTAAATGAAGAAAAAATGGAGAAGCGGCTGTTAAGGCCACCACTAACTCAGTGTTATGAATAGGTTGGTTATCTTATAGCAATATCTGAATAACTTCAAATTAATGCCAAACATTTGCACATCAATCTACTTTTATATAGAACAGATACATTATTCAGGTTATAACAAATACATCTGAATATATTTTTCTACTCTTTCTACAAAGCAGTTCAGATAAGTGCTCAGATGGACCCAAATATATACAGCTGATATTTAATATGCAGTAACAATGAGCTCGAATCACTTATTCCATTCTAAGAAAATTAGAACCAGAAACAGGATGACTACTATGACGTAAATAAAAAAGAAGGTTTTGTCGACTTTTAATGCCAGTTTGGTCCAGTAGTCACATATCTGCTCTTCTTTCTTGGACTTGAAGAGCTGAGTTAAACTCTTCTCCATCGCCCTCAGTTCATCTGAAAGCCTCTCCAGGGTGTAACAGTCCCCCAACAGTTTGCTGTCCCTGTCCTGAAAAAGGTGGGTCAGCAAATCAGTTAACAGAAGCAAGGGATGTTTTTTTGTACTTAAATTTTGTCCACACTCATTATGACTAGATGCTTACCTCCTTGGCACCAGGCAGCATTTCACCATTTTCACTAGAAGACATATTGTATATAAAACCCCCTTGAGTCCAATCATTTGTGTCTGAAAGACAGTTTTTAAAATTAGTTGGTATTAGTTACATACCAGCAATGAAATACTATATAGCAGCATTAGGATCACATTAAATTTTAAAAGTTCCAGAGTAGTTGAACACACTTTTCTTTTTATCCCATAGTTATATAATCAAATTGCATTTTGCTGTCTTTACAATCATTGATAACCCAAAAAAACGATCCTGTATAATAGGAGCCGTTTATAGAATGCTTTGACATAATAGTTAATGTCTGAGTATTAGACTGTATTTAGTAAAATAGTTCAGAATTACAGTATTTCTTATTTATATCCCATATTCCACTTGCTTTTCCATATTTAATGCTTAGATAGTTATTATTTTAACCATTTTTTAAACAAATGTTACTTGTTACTCTTGGCTTCGGTTGGCTACGTCATGTGCGCAGTCCAGTGCAGATCATTGGCTCCATCCACATCTAGTGAA
>NW_015150465.1:1983878-1986612 GCF_000732505.1 Cyprinodon variegatus
ATATATATATGTAAATATATATATATATGTAAATATATATATCATGGGTACTTGCCCTGGCATTAAAATTACTTCTAAGATTATTAAAAGAACATTAAAAAGCATTAAATGTGAGTTACTCATTCCTGTATGAAGCCTGTTTATACTTTTATACTTTAAGTTGTTATTGGGGCTCATACTTTTCACTTTTACTTGAGTAAAGAGGTCAAGTTGATACCAGAGTGTTTTTAAACTGCAGAATCTATACTTCCACTTAAGTAACAAATGTGTGTACTTTTGACACCACTGCCAGTTTCCCAGTAATAATTATTTCTAATCAGGATCTCCGATCAGTGTAGAAAGTGCGGAGCCTACTGTACCTCTAGTTGACTTGATAGATTCCTGTATGTTGTGTTCGTCTCTTTCAACCTGCTGGGAGCCCCTCTCTCGCAGATACATCACAAAAATGGTTTCAAAGAGGCTGAGCATCATTAGAGCAAAAACTCCAATGCAATAAGTGGCTAAAAAGGATCAGATTGCACAAGATTAACAAGGTTAGATCAGGTTTACTTTACATGAGAGCAGTCCAGCAACAGCAAGGATTAATCCTACCAATGAGTGGGACCCTGTTGGAGGAAGAGGGGAGAATTTCATTGAGAATGAGCTGTAACACCGTAATGGCAAGCAGCACGGTGACTTTGAAGCTGAGTTTCTCTCCTCCGTAGTCTGAGATCATGAAGGATGCCAAATCCAGACACAAGAAGAAGAGAACAGGCAGCAAGAAGTTGACAATGTACAGCAGAGACCTCCTCTTCATTGTGATCTAGAGAAACGACATTCAGGATTTAGATTAATTTACATCAAAAGCAGCAAATGGAGCTTTGTAATAAGGTTTAGTAAAAATTTCTCTGTGCAATAAAACTGTTGTTTTAATGTGAAATATATCTTTATGTAAATTATCTTTAGATATGTTTTTGCTGCAGTGCTTGTTTTTTTAAACTTGTACCGAGATTAAATCCCAAATAAGTATTCTTAAAAATTATACAGCTTTATAACAAATACATTTTATAGTCTGTATGTTTAAATTAATAAAAAGCTAAAGGAAAATTATTCAGAACATAGCAAAGAATAACTACAAAAAATACGTATATGTCTAGATAGTAATTAGTGGTGTATATGTCAAACTAGAGATACCTACAGTGTAAATGACAATATCCTGATCAGTTAAAACACTGGCGTTGTTAGCAGTAACTGTCAGTTTTTTGAACAACCACTCATACTGGGTCCTCATCAACTCCCGAGACCACTCTGTGGCTTCTGAAGAGTTGTCACTTGGTTGTAGCCGGATTTCCCTGGCTGAAACAGAGATGAGATGCTGTGAAAGCTGCTTTGATAAAACAGCAAGAAAAACTAGTCACACACCACTCAAATTCTATCCCCTTTTGATTCATTTATTGTTCTGCACATGCTATTCCTCTAAACCTATCATTCCTCATTGTGCATTGTGCAATTAAAAACAAAGGCATTCTGATTTCAATTATTACTAAAGGTCTGACATAAGCCTTAATATAAAGCCAAATGCTTAATCAAATAAGGTTTCTATGACTTTAAGAGAGAAACATGCCCACAGCACCACTGATCATCCACCATACATTAACAGTCGACATGAGATACTTTGCTTTCTATCTAATCCAATATTCTCATGGCAGAGAATTGTTCTTCTCTAAGTAGCAGCAATATGTGGCAAAAATAATGTATTTTTGTAAGAGAGAAGAGGTTTTATGCTGACATGCCTCCCAAACAACCAGTTGCCATGGTGTTAGTGCCTAATGATTGCTAAGGTTCCTGATGACCCTAAGATGCAGCTCTATGCTGCAGTTATCTACTATTAACATATTAAGATTTATTTATTCTCCTCTTCTAATTATTGTTTTTTGGAGCTATGTTATTTCTAGATATTGATCTGATAATAAATATGAGCAAGTGATTTTCTTTCCATTTTGGGAATACATTTTGCCTTTCTCAAATATAGAGTAGCTAAGAGAAACTGACTTATTTCACAAATTCAGATTTACACCCCAGAAACAGAAAAATCTGAGCTGCAATCAGATTTTTTAAATAATAAATTAATTTCTGTATAATTTATAACAAATATTTGTTATTTAATTAACTTGCTTGTTGACCTAAACTGAGTGGAAATCAAATAGATTAATTAGAATTGTTTATAAGATGATGCTGCAAGAAAAACCATTATAAAACGTTCTTAAAGAGGCATTGACGGACTTTTGTAATGATACTGCCACCTGTGGCCAAACACAGAACTGCAACACTCTTCTGATTCTTGTAGCTCAATCTTGTACATGACAAGTTGTTTTTCTTTTTTTTTTTATGCCTTTTTCACCTCTGCTATTGGTGGCTGAATTGAGCAGCATGGTTGATTCCAAGTATCCAAAAAATTTATCTTAAATATAGCACTAAGTGGAAACTGTTTAACATGTTTGATGTCACATCCACCAAACAGGAACTTCTGAAGTATATTGAGGAAAATAGGCTACAGGCTTAAAGATGCATTAGCACTGATTTGTTTGTTCTTTGGCTTTCAGCAGGAAGCCTTCCTGCTAACTGGACCTTTTCGGACCGCCTTCTCCCAAGTGGGATCAACTGAGTCTTACACTGAGCGACGGATTCCAAACAGGAGGTTTTGGATCCAGCCACCTTTGAGCACGCTGAGATCACTCTCTGAGTAAGGAAATCA
>NW_015150465.1:1987530-2003433 GCF_000732505.1 Cyprinodon variegatus
TTATTCATTTTCATTATTTTATGTTTTACTGTGTAGGGCAACAAAATAAATAAATAATAATAATAAATAAAATGAAAATGAATTGAAAGAATATAATTTCAGCCTCCTGACAGTCCTATTGTAAATTACTCATTAGAATTTCCCATTAAGTTTCCCATACCCCTTTTCTCCATATTGTCTAGCTAGATGATTTCAAATACCCTCCTGGTTACATATTTAATTAAAAAAGTAGAGAACTCAGACCTCCGCCAAGCAGTAAACTTTGTCCAGAGGTGTGACTTACACCTATAGCTAAAACTCGCACATGTTTTTGGTCATTTTCTAATTAATTGAATTGTGTCATGAGACACACCTCTAGTAAAAAAAAAAAATCCATAAAATCCGTTGCTAACACACTAACAGTGTTCCCTTTTCTTCTGTTTTTGTCTTGAGTAAAATACCTCAGACCTTTTGAAGTTCGGTGCTGATACTGTCAATACTTACTGCTGCCACCCTCTGGTTTAGTGGGGAACTGCAATTACCCCAATATATCCCTATATCACAATGTTAGAGAATCTTTTAACAAATTCCTGATACATAATAATCTGGATCATCACCAAAATGTTTATGGGTTGTGCCTTAACATGAGGGAAAACATGACATTCTCATTAACATTCATCCATAACTTTGCAAGTTATCCTGTACAGAGACACAGAGACAAGTATTATGCTATATTTCTGTCTTGACTGTCCTAAACTTTGGGTTTGTCCTCAGAACAATGCTACTTAAACCAGATGCAAAATATATAGATGTGTTAGAATCACGCTCTCACCTGTGTGTATGACGGATTTAAAGGTGAGGTTACAACTCTGAATGTCAAAAGGGAATTTGTATATGTGCATCCTGCAGGTGCTCACTAACACCTGGTCGTTCTGAACTTCAACATCTCCTTTATTGTTGATTGTTAGATACGGACTTGGAGGAGCTTTGTCTTTCTCAGTCCTGTAAGAAAATAAATAAACAGACGTGCTAAAAAAGTGATTACCAACCTTTGAAAACCTTGGGATTCACACAGGAAAAATCTGTACCTGTAAGTTTTGTGTATGGGGTGGTGTTTGTAAAGCTAAGTAGTCAATAAGTAGGAGCAATATTTATTTATTAAGTTTGTGTTAAGAGAAAAATTAGGGGGTTGTTTTTTCGAAGTCATTTTATCACTGTCATTCATTTATGAAAAATTAAAGCTCCAAACTAAATGTTTACATTGTCAGTTAAAATAATTATCAACATGCTAGATATTAAAATATTTATTTTAATGTTTATTTTCCAAATAAACATTTTAACTAAATATCTATTTTCAACACTAAATAACTAGTTTATTAAATTAATATTTTGTTTGGAGCTAGATATATAGTTTGGAAATTAAATATTTATTTTGTTAAATAAATATTTAGCTCAAAACTAAATACCTATTTAACAAACAAAATATTTGATTTGGAAATTGAATATTTAGCTAGCACCAGGCTAACTAAATATCTAGTTTGTTAAAAACAATATTTAGTTCAGAGCTAAATATTTATTTAACAAACTAAATATTTATGTAACAAACTAAATATTTTGTTTGGAGCTAGATATATAGTTTGGAAATTAAATATTTATTTTGTTAAATAAATATTTAGCTCAAAACTAAATACCTATTTAACAAACAAAATATTTGATTTGGAAATTGAATATTTAGCTAGCACCAGGCTAAATATTTATTATATTTTATTATATAAACTAGATGAATATCTAATTTGAAAGTCAAATATTTTGTTTGCTAGATAAATATTTAATTTGGAGCGAAATATTTATTGTGAACTAAATATTTAATCAGCAAATTAAAAATTTAGCTCCAAACTAAATATTTATTTAATAAACTAAGTATTTAATTTGGAAAATAGATATTTAGCTTGCTGACAAATTTCTTAATTGACAGTTTAGTCAATTAATATTGACTAAATATTAGTACGGTATATTAATACAATTTAGTTTGAAACTTTTATTTTTGAAAATGAAAAATGAGAGAGGAAAAAAATGAAAGATAAAATTAGCTTATTGGCAAATGTAAGAGCACCCTTATAATAAAATCACTCAAGCTTTCAGTGATTTTGAGCCCCAATATTTGTAAATTATATGCTGAATATAATTGTTGCTCACTCGTGAAAACTTACATTTCTTCAATTGTTAAATCTGGTTTCCATAAAATGTCAGAAGGCAAAGAAACGTTGTCAATTCCACAAAACTCATTGGGATCCCAAGAAATGTATTCATTGTTCCACCTCTAAAGAAAGAAGAGGAGAAAATAGAAAAATAAAAAATTAAATGAACAGTAAAAATGTTACAATGGAAAAAAGGATTAGTTACTGTAGACAGTTCCCATGCTTACAAAGACTAAGAAACTTATGGATAACTTACTGTGACGGTCCACACATAAGGGATAAATTTCTGATCTTTCTCAACCTGCAAATATGTAGATTTGCTGGTAAGATCACAAGTTTAAGAAAATCCTTCAACTTGCAAAATAAAGTTTTACTTTAATAATTTGTAAAATGACTGTCTATAAAAATTGCTCACTTACACAAAGCTTTTCTACTACAGTTCTTCCAAAGTACTCTAGATATTATATCTACTGAATTATCACAGTTGGTATCAATGTATGGCTAATGTACAACATTCATTCTAAAGAAAGCTGTTATGTACTTGTGAAATTGAGGCATATTTCAGTTTTCTGGTGCAAAATGTTTAGAAGCTCAGTGATCTGTTATTATCTGGCAAGAATTATCTAGACTCCACTGTATCTAAAAATAAAGGAGCTGCTTTTAAAGAGAAATAGTTTAAAAATAATTTGGTTAATTTGTGTCTCTAAATGATCCTTCCTTCCTTCCTTCCTTCCTTCCTTCCTTCCTTCCTTCCTTCCTTCCTTCCTTCCTTCCTTCCTTCCTTCCTTCCTTTAATTAACTACTCTTTTATTTGTTATTCTTATTCCAATTATAGAGCAAATGTTTCTTCTAGGTCTGTCTGGTCTTTATGAAAATATGTCTGTCTTCAATGAAAGGTTTGGACATTATTTTTTTTTTATTTATTTTTTTTTTTAGATTAACTGTTTCTTGGCTCCAGCATCTGGTAATAAAAGAATCAAGTAGAATTTTGCCATCTTGCTCACCATTGCCCTGCACCACTTTTAAGATGTCCAGATGCTTTCATTGATTATAAAGACAAAATTTTTGTTGGTGAGTTTGCAGCATAGAGGATTGGCTGCAGAGTCAATTAGGATCTAGATCCAAATGAAAGTCAGCTATTTTGGTATCTCTGGTCTACATCATTTTAATAGACATTAAACACCATAAAATAAATATAGATTTTTTTTTCAGCAGCTCGTACATGGTTCAGCTCAGGTAGAGTAAATGTAAATACTGAGACATGGAAACATTTTTTGACCATTCATTTTAAAACAATCAGAAACTAAGCAACAGGTGAAAGAACAACCGGGTTTCATTTGTGAGCATAAAAATGACTACGGTTATAGAATAGAATAATATAAAATAGAAGGGTATTTGGCTGAAACTGGAAAACTCATCATATGTAATGCTTTCGCTGATTTTGTAAGCTAAAAGTGAAATCATAAAAGATCAAAAGGCTACCACATTTTTTATTGATTCATCAGATATTTAGTGATTTTATATATCTGTTACAGTAGGTGTAAAAGTAGCTACGCCCAGCTATCATTTTTCCTGTTATCCTAATCCTCCTGCTACAACTCATCAGTCCTGTGCTATCTGGCCTATTTTTGGTATTTATTTATTTATTCCTTATACGCCTTGCCTTGCCTTTTGTTTTCTATCACTTTTTTGCATAATATGCTGTTTCAGATTTGCAATTTAATATAAATATTGTGAACTACAAGCCTCCAAATAAACAAAATTAAATCAAATTCAGCAAAGTTTATACAAAAGTATTAATTACTTACCACATCTAGGATGGCATAGAGCAGAACTTCCAGTGATACAAATGTGGGATTTTTATAATTTCTAACTGGTCGTGTCAAGGAGTACAGCTCATTGTTGCTTGACAGGTTTAAATAGTTCAAAACATCCTGATAACTGCAGTTTCGTTCACAATGAACTCCATCTACAAGAACAAACAAAAAACACAGTAAACATTTCTTAAACATGATGACTTAAAAAAAAAAAAACCTTAACACTTTATTTTTTGTTTGGTTTTTGCAATGCTATATGGAGTCATTCTTTAACAATATTATTATCGATGCATTAGCCGCTGTGTGGTCTGTACTTAGTGCTTCTAAATTTATGATGACAAAACCAGTTCACAGATATATGCTGTAATTAGAATTGACTGTGGCCATTAAGAGGCCATTATGGGATCATTACCGACATTACACAGGGGCTTATGTAATCAGTTCACTAATCATTCAGTGATATAAACATGTTTTTCAGCTATAATTATCTCTTTCTATCTTTATCTTTTAAGGATGTTGCAATGTTTTATTATGCTTCTGGGAAAACATGTTTCTGCACATCTAAATATATTTGATTTAATTCTTGTATATCTAACAAATTCTGCACCTCTTTCATTCTGAAATTTTCATTTCACCTGGTTTTTCTGCAGGTAATGCATACACAACAAAAATCACTATAGACTAATGCATTCATTGTAAGCTTTCCAGAAGCAAATGTATCATCAACAGTATATAATTCCTTTTGCTGAACAAATTTTAACTGTAAACTGCTTCTGATTATTTGGACTGGATATCCTCCTTAATATTATTTAGACTTACCAGAGACGAGGAGCAGAAAAATGAACCAAACCACCATCACGACCTTTTCCATGTAAAAAAAAAAAGCGTATGCTTGTCCTTTCACTGTGTCTTTACAGACGATGACAGCATTGTCTAATACTGGAGAGGGGCTGGGCAAGCAACAGCTATATTAGTAAATGTTTTTTTTTTCTTCTGAGCTCTTTTCATATTCCCATTAGTCTGACAGCCATACCCAGACTGAGGCTACGCCCATGTTACTTGCATGTACTGAAATATTTCTACATCATATTACAAAAGAAAATATACATTTGCGAGTGACTTCTGAGATATGTATTCTAGATTTTTTTTTTTTATTGCTGATTTTAACAAAGCAATTATGACAAAAACAAGGGCAAGTTCATAATTGATTCTCGTCCCCAAAGCTTTTGCTGTAAGCATAAATGGGAGGTTTGTGCAATAATTGTAGAGATTTGAAGATTTTGCTAAAATTGAATCTCATTAAAACCCTTACAGATTTGGACCGGGTTGACCATTTATAAGATCAGATATTTCCCAGTGCTAACAGGGACAGAACTAAACAAAGAGAGGTAGCAAGAATCTCCTATATATTTTGAAAACCTGAGATGTGCAGAAATGTTTGCTACTTTAAACCATCGTTTCCTTATTCTCCATATTCTAGAGTAATTTGTCATTTATAACTCCCCCCTCTCTGTTTTTAGTTTGGTTTCTCATGCTTTTCTTCAGCTCTTTGTGTTATACTATGAATGAACTGTAATTTATAAGTTAACTTACCTGGCTTCAACCCGCAGGCCTCTCAGTCTTATACATAGTCTCAAAGTAAAAGTTATCTGGGTCTTTTTCAAAGCATACAAAATATTTGTTTAAATTTATGACATCTGAGTTTTGAGATTAAATTAGATGAGCAAGCAAAAGCTTTTTTTTTTTTCTTTTTTTAATCAGTTGAGAATGATAAGCCCAAAGGAACCATAGGAGACATTTATGAGGCTGTTGTTATCTCCTTAATTACAACATTAAACAGCAACTAGATTTCAGTTATGTTATTTTTTTCTTTTTTTTTTTAATGAGGAGTTCAAAGCATATTCAATCATATTCCCTTATTCAAAAAAATCTTTTTTGGCTCTATTCATATTTTGTTTTTAAGATAGGAATTGAAACAAAACCTATTTAACTAGCTTCCCAAATAGAATAATTGGTATGTATACATAAGTGGCTTCTTAAAGATCAAATTGCAGGTTCAGGTTTTTTTGGAGTAAAACAATAATAATGGTCAAGATAAGCAGTTAAAACCTGAAAGACCTAATTTACCCTCATCTCTGATCCAATCACTCTATCAGCCCTGTGCATGACTCTGCCATGGACAATAAATATTTATAATTGATAATCTATTATGTATCCAGTACATGTCTAATATAAAATCCAACGACCCAGCTGGATTTATGCTTCTTTCAGTCTTTCTGTCTCGCTTGGTCGCTGAAGGGCCGGCTCACTGAATGCATCTTCTTTCTACACCAGAGGGAAGTTCCCCAGCCCAGGTCTTTGTTCCTCTTTCGGCTCCCCACCTTCTCCCCTACAGTATATCCTCTCTATTTATTCGGCTGATTCACAAGCAAAATGGCACAGAACCAGCCTTCCTCCTCTCCTCGACTCATCGAATTCAGTGTTCGAACTCGCCTCCAGGTGTTACTAATGTCTGCGACTTTCCTTGTCTCATTGCAATCATCCGACTTCGAAGGCCCAAACACCACCATTTCCTCAGGATAACTTCACTGGCTCTGCTCACCTGGGCAGCCCCTCCCAAATACAACCTCCTCTGCAAATGTACAACTTGCATGTTTTTTATTCTCCTTTATTCTTAACCACATTCATTCATTCATTCATTCATTCATTTGTCCATTAAGATGTATATTACACTGCATCAATCTAAAACTCCTATAGCAACAAGTGAATTTGTTTTCCCTCATCTCTTCCTTCCCAAAGCTGACCAGCAAGGTGCTTCATGCTACATCACTGAACTGACTGAGTCATTCGGACCTAAGTAACTTACTATGGGATAGCTTTTTAGTAGTTTGTCAGTATTTGAGTCAAACTCAGGGCTTGCAAATAAAGGAGAGCATTTGCTAGAACAATTTGGTCTTTTTAAATTGTTTGATTAAAAAAGCTACAAATGGTCCTTGGAAATACTTAATGATCATCTCACCGATTGTGTAAGAATTTGTCATTGATGTCAATCTATTGTCTTTCCTGAAGTAGAGTTGAACCGAATCCGTACCTGTCCCTTGTTACACTGCAAACTCTGCCTGTAAACTTCACTAAAAGATGATTTGTACAATCTTTGGGTCATTTACTTTTTATAAGGTCAACATATTTCCTCTCAGCTATAATGTTAATGGCAATTAAGTAAATTCCTTTCCGGATGCATCTGTTGCTATATTCTTGGGGAAATTGTGTGCATATATATTAAAAAAAAATTAAAATCTGTAACATATTCCCTACTGATGGGATAAAGAATAGAAACATCCAGAAAAGTTAGCTGTGCATTTGAAACAACGGACCAGAAAGAACAGTCTGGTTTGGAAACAAGCTCAGGTTCCACATTGATTGTTTATTTTCAGCTTAATAAGAAAAACAACATTCCGACAAACACAATTAACTTTAAGTTGCAGGACTTTTCACACTATAAACTGTAAAATGGTTCAAATGTAACCCATAAACAAACATATAAAGAGTCTAAACAAGGAAAATATACTCTATGTCCTCTAGTGAGTCTGAGTAGTACAAACACCGGATCCTTGCTCTAATGAACTAATCGAATGACCATCATTCTTTGTAATGACGTCATAATGATGCACAAAAAGCAGGCTGCAGACAATTACTGTGATTGGTTCACAGAGGGAAATGAGCTGAGTTGAATCAGTTTAAAAGAGAAAAGGCTAGAAGTATTTTACCAATGTAGCTTTTTACTTTTTCTCATGAAGTAAATAATCTCTAATGTGTTTTCCAGTCATCTACGGATGCTGCTGCTCTGTTAAAAAAAAACTTCTATAATAATGTCTAAAGTTACTCTTCCTATGCGTCAGTTGCTGCAGCCTGAACAGGGATTTTGAAATTAAATGATTTATATTACATTTTTTATTTACAGTATGGTTGTAAAAAATGTTTTAGGTTTTAATTGTTTGTGGCGTTATTAATCGGAACTTTTAATAATCTCCAATATTTCAGTTAAAACTATTTTTTCCCCTATATCTGTCTGATTTAATATTCCTATTTTAAATGATCACATTTAACAGACATTAAGCCTTGAAAACATCAATTTGTGTTACATAGTTTTGAATTTAGACTGCATACCTTATTTTTGTAGAGGTGTTTAAAGATGATTTTTCTCTGAAATTAAGTGTCCAGATTCACCTACTGTAAATGACTAAATTGCTGGATGGCATTCTTGCACTCATAGTCCACCCCCCCCCAAAAAAGAGACCAGACTGCATGGATTTGCTACACGCACTCAGCGTGTGTCAGAGTAATTTGCAGTTATCTGCATGATAATAAGCATGAAAATTAAATAAAATGTTGTTTCTTTGAGAAATAGCATCTATGAAAAGAAAAGAGATTTTAAATAGAATTAATTGTACTCTCAATTATTTCACATAGATACTGGGATACAGGGTCGTGTCATCTATATAGAGACCAATTCTTTTTTATTTAAGCTTGATATATTAAGAAACTGTTGGTGTTTTTGTTATTTCTACGTTATTATTGCAAATGAACGATGGGACAATAATAAAACAAAGATTCAAAGCAAATTTAAACAAAACACTGAAACAAAATTAACGCACTACAAGAAATATTGCTGACATCACTGAGCCATGTGATGATGCAAGTTGGGGATTGGGGAGGGGGAACAGCAAAGTCCTGCTACACAGACAGGGAGACTTTGGTGAATCTGCTGCATTCAGTGCGTGCAGGAGAGGAAAAAATTATCATGCTTTTACACATGTATTGTGTGACAATACTTGGTATCGATATTATCGATATTACCACATTTACCTTTACATTGTTTTAATATATTACTTCTTTATATGATCTTACTGAGACCAAATTGGTTTGGGATTATTCCTACTTTAAAGTATTTGTTTATTTGATTCTCTAGCTTTGTTTTCATTTCAGAAAAGTCTAAAATGCTGATCCGTGTATGATGTTTTTATAATACATAGGAAACAGTTTCTAAAAGCATATCTATTAATCAAAATTACATTTCCACCCTAAACATTATCCTTGGTCACATAGATAGCAACGACTTTGGCACATGGCACATGCTAAAGGACATTGTACAAAACAGTATTACAGTAAATGATTTAATATGTCTAAGAGTACCATTCCAAAAAAATGAAGGAGAGAAAGAGTGAAACAGTAACAACATAAAAGACAAAGAAACATTTGTTGATTCTCTTTGCCCAGAGTACTGACTTCATTCTCTCTTCTCTAGGGCCAAGATGGTGATGCATCATGTTCTGCAAGTTCTTCAACTCTTCCAGAATCAGCTGCAAAGCATTAGCATCTCCCGAGTCCCTGCTGTTGTTTGCCTGTACATAGATGCAGTGGTTTCACTGTATTTTTCTTTTTGACTTACATTAATACAATTACTCAACTTGTCTTCATCTTTTCTATAGTGCAGGGATTTCCAACTCTGGTCTTTGAGATCTACTGTTCCATATGTATCCCTGCTCAAATATAGCTGATCAAATGACTAAATAACCTCTTTAACGTGTGATCAAGTTTGGCAAAGGCCTGGTAAAGAGCCAGTCATTTGATTCAGTTGTGTTGCAGCAGGGATGCATCTAAAACCTGCAGAACAGTAGATCTTTACGATTATGGTGGGACAACATGTTCTACAGCAGTGTCTTTCCAACTCGGTCCTCAGGACCCACTTTCCTGCATGTTCTAGGTATTTCCCTGCCTCCACACCCTTAACTAAAATAAATGGGTGATTAGCAGGCCCTTGCAGTCATAAACTGTGTTAGATTTCAGCGGCAGCATCCTCCAAGGACCCGGTCTACCTGGACTGGGTCCTTCAGAGACCATTAAAGTAAGGAGGCTAGAAGAGATTGGCTATGGATTCAGGTGCAGCCTTCTCCGGCTGTCAACGCCCCTCAGTCAGTGTAAACTCTTTCGCCTGGCAACTGTGACAGTGCACCCACAAAGCAGTCAAAAAATGGATGCTTAACTTCTCACTATTGTTCTGTATGCTGTTACATTTTTTTAAGGAGCTTCAGCAGCAGCACTGTCCTCGCAAATATAAGATTTATAGTCCCTACACTGCACAGATAATGGAATCTGTGCTTAAATGTAAGCAAAATCCATTAGCACAGGGACAGATAAAGCCTTTTGGTAAACCAACATTACCCACCAAATATCTGACTCAATCCATCCATCCATCCATCCATCCATCCATCCATCCATCCATCCATCCATCCATCCATCCATCCATCCATCCATCCATCCATCNGCCTCCACACCCTTAACTAAAATAAATGGGTGATTAGCAGGCCCTTGCAGTCATAAACTGTGTTAGATTTCAGCGGCAGCATCCTCCAAGGACCCAGTCTACCTGGACTGGGTCCTTCAGAGACCATTAAAGTAAGGAGGCTAGAAGAGATTGGCTATGGATTCAGGTCCAGCCTTCTCCGGCTGTCAACGCCCCTCAGTCAGTGTAAACTATTTCGCCTGGCAACTGTGACAGTGCCTCCCCGGGGCCTCACCCGTTGGGACGTGCCCGGAACACCTCACCAGGGAGGCGTCCAGGAGGCATCCTAACCAGATGCCCGAGCCACCTCAACTGGCTCCTCTCGACGTGGAGGAGCAGCGGCTCTACTCCGAGTCCCTCCTGGATGACCGAGCTTCTCACCCTATCTCTAAGGGAGAGCCCTTAGAGACTCAATAACCATTACAAAACTATTTTCATTCATTTCAGATGGAACTATTCACATACTTGTATTATATTAAACTGCACTCATAATATTCACCCCTGTTTGGTGCCATTTCCCTTTTTCCTCTGAGTACAGAGAGCCTGCTTGCTTGGACTCACAATGAATTACGTGATACCCAAGACTATATAAGATACTTACGACCTGTCCTTCCAACCAGCGGAAAAGAAGGCTCCATCTGTTGGCTGCATAACCAGGAGTCTTCTAATCAGAACAGGCCACGGCAAAGTGCAATGAGATAATCCACCAACAAATCTAGCCTACGGAGCGCGACACCGCTGGATTCGAAAAATAGCTATAGTGTCTGCTGGGCTGTTCAGGCGGTGAAGCAGAGACATATCTAAAACATGAAGGGCAGTGGGACCAAGCTTGTAAACCACTGCTCTGGAGTACGTTAGATTTAGAGTCCTTGGGTCTGTTTCAATAAACAAGTCAAATCCCCAACTCTCAATTGATCTAGCCTAAGGGTGAAAACTCTGATTTTTCAGTTTCATAAAACCTGCTGTAAGTTAGTTTAATCAACTGAGTAGGTTCACTCAGAGTTTAACACGTGCATAACAAGTATGAGAAGCCATTATCAGTGGAGCCCCAATTTGACAACAGGATACAGGAAGTGCCTATTACACCCCACTGGAACTAGAGATTCAAATGCAGAAATGAAAGAAAGAAATGTAAAATTTGTTTTAAAGACAGAGAAACAGCGCTACAGCTGCAAAGGAGAGGAAGTTGGCGAGGGCGAAGATTGGTGCTTAACTTAATGCGCACGTCTATATGGCAAGCCTTTTTTACATTTATTAAAAGCACTCTCCTCTCTGTTGTTCCATTTGTAGATCACGAAAACAGATTTTTCCTGGTCAAGATCCCATTACTACTCTGAAATATAATAGCAGATTTTCTAAAATACATTTTTGCTGCAGAAACTGAATTTCAGAAAGTAAACAAACTAAATTATACTAGTAAGACTTAAGTTGTATATATCTAGACATTTTAAGTGGCTGTTTTGACGTTAATCAGCTTGATTGAATATGTATTTATCATATCTGAAATATATTTCTTTATATATATTCTTTTCAGATATCAGGACTTCATATTCAATAAAACTAACACATATCAAAATGGCCTGCCATAGCCTATTGTAACTATGATAACATTACAGGGAAAACAAGTACATTTTTTGAATGGTAGTGGATCAATGTATCTGTTTTGGGTCAGCAGCTGTCAGCAGGTGAAGATGAAGAATAAAAACATTGTTCTTACAGGTAGGACCTGTTCATCATCTCATGGAGTTCCTCCCCAGTTTTCTTATGTTTTCATCACACAATAAATACTAAGTGTCTGTTTGCAGCTACTTCACATGTTATCATCCCAATAAATGGCTGTTATTAGTGGTTATAACTTCCATAGAATGGCATCAGATTGTACCAGTAGGCTTAGTAGGTTGTTATCATTGAATGAGTCCTAATCCTAACCCTGCAGTAATTAATTTTATGGAATTAATTGATCTATTTATGTGTAATCTGAAAATAATTTCATTAGTTCTTCATGAACTGTAAAAAAAAAAAAAAAAAAAAGATCCACAACTTGCTCATTAAACAAACCAAAATCAACTGACCCAGTAAATTAATATTTTATGCATTTTAACTGTACACACAGAACTATTACAAAAATCAAACTACCTCAGGAAATTAAACAACTGGATTGTCTTTAAGGAGAGCAGAAACAGAGGATACACTGAGTTCATTGAACAAACCCTGATCCCGACTAGATTAGCTCTGGGGAGAAAGTTACTACGGTGACTGAAACAGAGGTTGAGAAAACTCTCTTTGTGAAACGGAAAACTCAGAGTTTCCCTGATTTCAGGTTTAGAAAACTTAGAGTTTTCCATTAAACTGGTTCTGTTGTATCTAATTACAGTCTGGGAAGTAAGGTCTAAACATCTCTGCAAAGGTATGAACATAATACTTTACCTCCTCATTAACAGGAAGGAGCTCATGCTGCTTCTCACTCTCACAGACTCGGCAGATGCAGGGACAACCATTTCTTTTAACCTTGTCTGAGATCACAACATATTTGGTATAAAAATGAGCATGCATAAGAATTATTTTTTTAAATCATGCAAATAAGCAGGGGCCTTTTGTCCCGAAAAATGATGTGCACAGGTGATTCCTTTTTATGGATATATGTTAAGCTAACAAACAACAAAATTTATCACAAATACAGAGCAAAAATATATGGAAATAAATAAAAATCAAAAGATACTCTTATCTAAAGTGAAGTGCATCTTACCTCTGCTATGATTCTTTGTTTTGAGGTGATGGTCTTCCTTCTTGTCCCACAGGTTTAGTTCATCCTTAGTGTCGTTTTCAATTAGATAAGTTACCAAGATCGTCTCCAGCAGACTAAGCAGCATCAAAGCAAAAATCACAATGCAGTAGGTTGCTAAGGGAAGCAAAAGATTAATTAATTAGATTTTTCTTTTTCAGTGTCTCAAGTCAAATTAAATCCCTTTAGGTTTTATACCTATCAGTGGAGTCTTGTTGGACATTGAGGGCAGAATGTCATTAAGGATGAGGAGGAGCACAGAGATGGCCAGCAGCACTGTTACTTTGAAGCCCAGTTTTTCCCCTCGATGATCAGCGATGAAGAAAGAGGCAAGATCCAGAATAAGGAAAAACAGGATGGGCAACAGAAAATTGATTACATGAAGTAATGGTCTCCTCTTTATGCTGACCTGTGGAAAGAGATTAGCAAGGGATAAGAAAAGGACAAAATTCAGAGAATGAAAAGTTTGAAATTTGTTAACTGAGGAGTTTTAAAAAAACAAATGGCACAATAGGATATCTGGATTTAGTTCTTGTACAACAAACAATCCTAAAAAAGGTTTACTGTTATTCTTTGGTGTGAATGAGTTTAATTTTTTATAACTTTTTTCTTGAAAAAAAAACATCTTTGCATTTTCATAATCACGGCTTCTTTGGTTCTTTCCCAAAGTAGTTTCATGCATATATGCTCAACAAGCACCAGGGTATCATTTGTAAAACACTGTGTAGGAGCTATGATAAAAGAGTATGCCAAACAGGCAAAAATGGAGTGCCAAAAAATGTATTTATTGAAATCATGTTTACACACAAACCAAGTAATTTTCCTTTATATATCACAGCTGTATCTGAAATTTTGCACACAATGCTATATCTAATTTTTTTTTCAGCTTTTTATTGTCATAATACTGTCACAAGTACATAGCGACAAAATTAACTCTCTGCATTTAACCAATCCCCTTGAGGAGCAGTGGGCTGCCATTGTGTGGCCTCCAGGGAGCAGTGTGGGGTTAAGGCTCTTTGCTTACGGAGCCAGAGTAGCACTCTGTGGGATTCAAAAAAAAAAGTTAAAAACAAGGCCCTGGACTTGGTTTCCAAGTTTGAAGACGTTTTGCTTCCCATCCAGGAAGCTTTTTCAATTCAAAATGTCAGGAATAGTGTTAAGTTCAAGGTTTTATACAGTAGCACAAACTAAGCCTTGTTTTTGTGTTGAAAACATGCAAATTGGAACAGACAAAGGGGTCCACCCATTTGGAATGGGGGTCATTTGGCATCTTTTGTTAGACTGCAATACCCCATACCCATCTAAAGCCGGGGATACACTGTGCAATTTTTTTCAATAGTTGCACGCAGCTACAGCTCACGATGCATGTTCAGCCTGACACTCTGATGCGATCTACCTGCTCACACTGCACGTCTAAGAAACATGTCGGACTCAGCTGTCAAACGAGTAGAAGAGGAATATGAAGCTCACTAGAGTGAAACGTGCTGCCTCGGCAATTTGTGCAATTTTGTGCTGAAATCCCTGAAAAGAAAACGCAACGACATATTTGGACAAAGACCTGGCTTAGCAAATGTAGCTACTAAGGTCTGTTAATTTTACGGAAAGAACACCATTTTATTTGCACTCCCGCCATACTTCTGTGTTTACATCTGAGAGGAAGAGAAAAAAAAGAGTCCTTCTTTGCGCATGCCCACTGAGCGATTTGCCAGACGTCATGATTCCTGATCGGGAGGTGGTCATGGGAGGCTGGTTACCCCCTGTACACTACACAATGCACGATCAGGCTGAAAGTTGGCCTGTTCGGAAAATTCTCGCACGACTGGAAAATCGCCCCAAAAGGGCAAAAAATCGCACAGTGTACGCCCAGACTAAGTGTCTGAAGGTCTGTCTTTAAAGGAGACTGGCTGAATAGATTAGGTCCTCCACGCTCCTATACAGGCGTAGAAGAGAAGAGAAGGGAAGCCCCACTCCAGTCTGTGGGAGTGGGGCTTGAACTCAAAAACTCTGGATTCCAAGCTCTGTGAACTAACCATTAGGTCGCCAGTCTCGCCACTCCTCATGTCATGTTTAGCCCTCTTTACGCCTGCATTCAACCATAAATGATCCATAGAAAGCATTGCATGAATGTATCTAAATGAGCCAACTGATGAATGTTATTTAATGGCTTCCATGGCAACTGCAGAGATGTTGTCTAGTTGTCTTTGTCAGCTCTGGTTAATTAACTTTTTGATGAATGCCTTAATGTGCACTGTTTTTTTTTTTTTTTTTTAAAAAACAGTGATTATAAGATAATGTGTGGGTCCATTGAGTCAGTCTCTCCAACACTGGACTCAAGAGCAGGGCTCTAATCTGCTCATGGTACAAATATTCTTCACTGAAAAAATAATGCTTTATTCAGTTACTTTAGTTACTTTAACACATTTTTTTCATGTTACAGGGTAGGATATAAAACAATTGTCTTAAAGTGACTAAATATGATTAAGTAAATGCCAAAAGCGGTTGGGTTACTTTTTTCAGTGTTGGTGATCCCTGAAAACGTCTTCCCACCCTCTTTTCTAAATTATAGTCAAGCATAGTTAAAGCATCCACACTGTAAAAACGACAACTCAAAATTGTTCACCTTACTAAGATTTTTGCATTCACTGACAATAAAATTGCCAGTTGGAACTTGAACTGTCTTTTGTGAGCCAGTTGAACTCACTTTCATAAGTTTCTGATCAAAAGTTCATCTTATTCTATAAATTAAGTTGAGTTTACTTAGAAGTTGTAGTTGACACCCAGTCC
>NW_015150465.1:2004078-2018164 GCF_000732505.1 Cyprinodon variegatus
TAAATAACTTGAACCAATGAGGTCGATGTTTTCTGAAATCAAGGCGAACAATAAGAAAATGAACCAATTAAAACATAGATTTAATGTTTTACAGGCTTGAAAGTTCCAGTAACTTGAATTAAAAAAACTTAGTTGGCAGAACTTGAAAAACTTAGCTGACACAACTTAATAAGTGTAGTTCTACAAAACTTAAAAAATTAAGTTGATGCCTTCAACTCAAAAATTCTGTGCAGCCGGTTGCCTTAAAATTTTGAGTTGAACTAACTTTTTCGTTTTTACAGTGCATTGTGAACCATTAAGCATCGACAATGTTTAAATGTTTACCGTAATCAGTGGGAATTCCTCACACCTTGTTACATTAATGCATTGATCAGCAGTATGGCTCACATTGAAACAGAATTATTGTGCATACTTTGATTTTGAATTTAGGCAGTTCCCCATCATCAATGTTGCCAATTTCACTCTCTCCAAAATCTGCGCACATCCTACAGATAAATAAAATTTCACTCTAAGTTTGTTTTTTTTATTGATTACAACATTTGATTAGAAGTTGGCATTCACAAGTTTCAGGCCTCTTTTTGTTGGTATGTAAGCTTTATAAATGAGACCCCAGATGTGTAAAGAATACTTTTTTATTTTACTTTATTATGAACAAGTACTTATTGTTACTTGTGTTTCCCTTACCTAAACCTGGATAAGAAAAACCAACATGCCTGGTTTAAAAATATGGGGATTTAGATCAGTGTTCAACCAGACTATATATGTTTAAAGACTACAAAGCATCTTAGGAATTATGCATATAGCAGGTGTGTTCAAGGCTTCTATTTGGGTGATCAACAACCTGTCGATCATATTAAAAGCTTCCAAAAGCTACAACTCTCTCTCTTTTATAGTTTGTCAGATGTTTTGTGTTGTGTACCGTGTAGGTCAGCAGCTCCCAATGTCTATCGTTCAAGCTGAGGTTGGAGCTTTCAACAGACATTTGCAGAAACTCCCACTCTCCCTGAGTCCTCATTACCTCTCGGGAAAATTGCGTGGCTCGAGAAGAATTTGAGAATGGAAAAATCCGCATTTCTTTTACTGTTGGGAGAGAAAAAGATGAAAGAAGGGTTACATTTGCTAAATTGCCTCTCAGTCAATACAAGTGAAAGCTTTAATGTGGAAGAAAAACTGCAGAAATGGTCTCAAAAGCTGTAATTTTATATAGATTTTTATTCCATTTATAAACTGAATTGTTTCAAACACTAACAAGCAAGGCCGCTGGAAGTACTCTTGAACAGGGAGTGCGCTGGAAATGTTTTTGGACTAAAGACCTATGAGCCTATAAGCCTATTTAAAATACAATTAAAAAAAAAGTAAATAGATTGAGATTCGCTACTTTATTTTCATATACACTTCAGTGCACTCAACCAGTCTGTAACACACAGACAGGTCAGTATATGCGCTATTAATTAAACTTCACAATAACACTATAACAACGTAGATTTGGTCAGCTGTGTCTATGTCACATGACACTATTAGCGTTACTATTAGCCCCAAAATCCTTATACGTGAACAACAAAGAAATAATTATATTATTATACTATTTATACATTATCTAACAGTTCTCCACATCCATTACTGTACACAACACAAGATCAAAATAACACTCTAAAATACTATGGTTACATTAAACTGCATGAATCTGAATACTGCATGAGTAGATATGAAAGTGTGTGGCGGTGTGTCATATTTCCTCCTCGTTTTTGTCATTAGACTATGTAAATTTACTAGTATGCTGTTGCGAGCGGGATACCATGCCCTGGCTTGCTTGACGTGCCATGAGAACGTAACTTACATTAAGTTGTGTTGATTAGGCGTCAAAATTATTAAATTAAAATCCAAATACACGTAATATTAAAATATGAAAAGGTGAAAATCATTTGCCAAAAATATTCATAAGAAATTTATAAACTGTGCAAACAGTATCTTAATGTTTTTTTTTATCGCCCTCTCACCACTAGGTGATGCTGCAGCACCCCCCACTTCCCGCGGCCATGCTAACAAGTAGTACAGTGGCTCTGGCTAGGGTCCCAAAATTATGTTTTTTAAACATTAAAGTAATAAACATTTTTAACAATTTAAGAAATTAAAAATAATCAGAGTTTTACTCTTCTCCGTATTATTATATCGTCACTGCTCTTCATCATCTTGCATAGGAGTAAATTAGATATCCCTTAAAGATTTTTATTCAGGGTGTGTCTCTATGATTAACTCTGTCCTGTAACCTTGAGAATTTTATTGTACATGTAGATTTCCAGTAATCCAGAATAAAACAAACCTAAAATACTGGGGTGATATGAAGAAATCACTATAAATAGAGCCTAGATTCATTTTTCAATCTTGCAGACTCTGCCAAGCAGTACCTGAATATCCCAACTGCCACATCATCCAAATCTACCTTTGCCAATCTTATTCTGCTCTCCAAGCCTCCTCAGCAGCCAGTAGCATCCCCGACTCTCCTTTATAAGCTTCCTGAACACGGTCAATGTGTCTGCCATTCAACCAAAATGCAAACTTCATTCACTCAACATGTCGAATTCTGACCTGAACAGCCGTGCCAAGTTTATGCTTCCTTCAGTGCCAGAATGTTAGAATGCCCCCATCCCTCATCTCTCCACGTTAAGGGGGCATTGCTCTGCCACTGTTTAATTTCTGTTCAGCTTCCGAGCCTTCTTCCATGTGGCTTTGCTTCTCAATTCCTTCCTCCTCCTCGGCCACAACCAGTTGCTCCCTCCTTTGGAAAATCAACAAGCACAGAGGAAGCCCTTCTCCTTTGCTCCAACCTCCTATCTCAGATTGGCCTAGGCATGTTTTCAATCTGGAAGACTCTGCCAAGCCTTAATGCATTTCCAGAATACCACCTCTTTCGGATCTATCTCCCCAATCTCTGCTCTCAAAGCCTCCTCAGCATCAAATACCATCCAAGACTTTCATTTAACTCATCTCTGCACGTGTCTGCCTTCCAACCAAACTGTAACTCCTCCGTTTAGCTCCCTCCCTCTGTCAGGCTCCTGTCAACCAGTGTCCAGGTTTCAGGGGGAAGACATCTACATTCTCATAAATAGCCCATTTTATCATCATCAGCAATGCTAAGCTATATACCTTCTGCTCGGGTCAGGGTGCAAAACTTCAAAGTTGTAGAAAAATTAGGTTTCAAATCTTTGATTAGTGCAATTTACCTTTCTGCTTCCACCAAGTCTAGTACAGCAAAAAATACATTTTAACACATTTCTTGGTCAGACAAAAGAACTGTTGCTTAGAACAGTTCTAATTCTCAGCTAATGTAGCTTGCCACTATCAGTGTATGTGTGTGAATAAATGGGTGAATGACTAAATGTAGTATACAGCGCTTTTGGTCAAGTCTCCTGAAAAGCCCTTTTTAAGTACAGGCCATTAACCTTTTCCTCATTGCTTTCTGCTGATAAACTCTGGATACAACTCTTTCTGTTGCACATCTTGTCTACCCCAACATTATAGCAGCACCTATCTCAAACTCCATCTGTCCTCTGTGGAAGAATCACAGATCAAGTCTCTGAACAACCCTGCAAAACCTTCCCCTGGCGGCCATTTCCATCTCCAAGATCTCAAGTAAGCGGGATTTTTAATTCAGAAAATCATCTTCAAGATCCCTAATTGCTTCTGTAGCCATTGCATAGACATAAGTCTATGTTGCACATTTCATTACTCTGTATTCAGGATGTGATTTTTCTCCTGAGAGTTATTTCTGCATGTGAGTTAGAAGTCTCAAAAAAAATGTCACACCAGCCAGATCTTTTTTAATATGTTTAGATAGTTTGTGTAATTTATGGCTGTCAATTAAGTGCAAGTTCACTCCTCCATTTGGTTCCAATACACTCCTACTGTATCCTTTCATATATGTTAACCATGAGTATGTTTTGCCAAATTCTAAATGTTTTCTTTTTCAATAAATATTAACGGCTTTAAGAATTAGGGAGCAGGCTGAGCTACAAATAGCGCCATTATGTTACCCACCACATATAATACCCACCGCAGTATATTGCAGAACCGATGGACATGCTGCACTCTTGAGTATCAAAAGGAAACTTGTGGACGTCCATCTTGCAAGTGCTAACTACCCGCATGTCCTCATCATAAAAGATGGTACCATTATGATTTACGATCATGTATGGGTTTGGAGGAGACTCATCCTTCTGTATCCTGAAAAAACATTAAGGTAGAGACACACTTTTTAATGTCTTTCAACATGTTTCATGCTTACATTGAACTTAGACTTAGACAGATTTTATTTTGTCATTTTGTACACACAAGCATATACAAAAATAAATTACGTTGAGTACAGCTCTCTGTTGATTCTGTTAATTCAACTCCGTTGAACAGATGCTGGACTAATTTTGTTTGCTTTAGTGTTGTACTAAATGTACTATAAAACGGTTGTGTGTACTTTAATAAAAGTAAATACACAATAAAGTTGATTACATCTGCAAATCCAGTAACAGAAATTATTAAATTGTAGTTTATCATCATAGCTGCAGAATCACCATAGCTGACTCTATATGAAATATAGTTTTTATTGAGTCTTAAATTTACTCTGTTTATGTGTCTTTCCATAAATTACAGCACATAGTATGCAAAGAAAACCATGTGCTGCATAAAGACATCAGAATTTGAGAATTTAAAAGAAACACTGTGTAAATTTTACCAGTTGTACTTGACCAGTAACCTCCAGATTTAGTATCCCCGGGCCCGCAGGCTGCTGTCAACATTACACTGTGGCAAAATCAATCAGTCTTGCTCTTTTTGGAAGCTAATAGCAAACCAATTTGAACCAGTAGATTGAGTAGCCATGGAGTTACTTGACCTGCAGGCTGAGTCCTGATGACTGAGTTGCTAAATGCTGCTCATGAAATAGGACTCAAGATTCAATGCACTGGATTTTACTTAAGGGGATAGGCAGGCACTGTTCAGAACTGGGGATCGGCTCTGTGGTGAGTTCAGGTCCGGGCCGGACGTCCGATTGCGGACGGGGCTTGAGGGAGCAGGGCCGTTGAGCGGCAGACGTTTCTTTGGGGACCCTGACTGGTGTGCTCCAGTGACAATATGATGTCCAGAGAATGAGGTCCAAAGGGCAGTACAAAGGGGCAATCCAGAATGCAGGTCAAGGTCTGATCACTAGTAGGTTCAGAGATGCAAAGGGGTTAAGCAGGTTCGGTAACTCACTGAGAGAGTGGGGGTCGGGCTCACAGCCGGACATTCCAAGGCAGAACAGGTGCAGAGGTCCAGAGGCCGGTCGGCTAGTGTTTCCGGGTGGGCAGACAAAATCAGATAAGGGAGGCTCGATGATAAAAGGCAGAATCAGGTCAGGTAACAGATAGGCAGACAGTATCAGTAACGCTTGAAAGTACTCAGTGGTTAGCCTGAGACGATCTGGCACTGGGAACTGATCCAAATGAGGTTTATAGGGGAGTGGAGACAGGTTGCCTGGGTGCCATTCCGAACTTAGTCCTGCCCACAACGTTTGAGGTCGGGAAGTTCGGTCTGGCATTGCTCAGTAGTAGCGCGAGTATGCTCGCACAATATCTGGCGGGCCAATCAAATTGTTAGGGCAGGCTTTATACGATGATGGACAGATGATCAACAGTAACGTAATCAACCATGTGACCAAAGCGCGCATGGGTGACAACAACAATGGCTGCCGCTGGAGAGTTTAGGTGAGTAGATTCTGCTATTAGGTCTGTTCTAGAAGATATCGACAGCAAATTAATTTTAAAAGAGGAACAGAGAAACGCAATCAAGGCTCATCTTCTTATTCTAGGCGTGCAACTGCACGCTTTGATTTTTGTTGACAACAACTATGCCATACGTCACGCACTCCGTTGCTCTTATTGGTTGTAGGTCTATCCAATTGAGTGCAGAGCCATTTTTTTCCTGGTTTGTTCGAAACACGCCCCATAATCACAGCTCTATGGAGCAGTATCAGAATCATATTCTGACTAGAATTGAGTAGGACTACGTCAGGCTAGGAGACAGGTGGAAACAGTGAGATATAATAGCAGGCAGGGTGGAGATGAGCAGGTGTGCCGAGTGGTGGATTAGGCTCATGTAGTGACCAGTAGGAGGGTTAATGTCTGTGTGCCTATCATGTGAGTTCTCGTCTTTTCATGTTTTATTACCCTTTTTTTTTACCATTGTTTTTACCCTCCTGCAAACACAATTTCATTCAGTGGACAATAAAAGTAAAGTTGAAGTTAAAACTGACTTGTAAAGACAAGGTAACATTCACACCTCTCGAATTTAATCCTACATCAGAGAACCAAAAATATCTGTTTTAATGGCTAAATGTAACCGATAGCTTAGTTAACTCTTGTGTTTAAGGGCAGCTCAGACTGCCGTAAAATGCCACTCAAGATCACAAGACCTATTCAGAGATGTTCCGACCATCTCCAGTTATAAAGCTGAGATTTTGAGGAGAGCAGCCCTCACTGAGCATCAGTGTGTGGCAAGTGGTACATAATAACCTCAGTAATCATTCAATATATCTTGAATTAGATTAATACATTGGTCAAAAGTTACCCCGTGTGGCCTTAAGTAAAAAATAAAATAAAACACTGATCCAATACTGCTTCTTTAGATATGTCAAATATATAGAAGTGAAACATTTGGAATCTGATCTTCAGAAGCTATGTCTTAAAATAAGTGCATGTTTGAAGAATGTGTAAAATGAATATGCAGATCATACTCTAATGACCAAACCATGCAAATGTAAACAAATACAATGTGCAAAGCAATTAACAGACAAAGACAGCTTTCTTGTGTTTTATATTTCATTGTTCAAAAACCTATGGAAAATGCTCTATAAATATTATTTAGGATTATAATTACTGTTTTTCAAACATTTGTTATCATACAGTATTACCTCTAACTACGTGGCTTACAACCTCATCTTTCTTTTATGATGAAACACAACTGCCTGTGAACATTCAATCCGCTCATTTTTATGGGCGGAACCAAGACAGTTTGTATGCCTTACCGTTTGTCTATCCCCAGAACATGCCCACTTATTGCATGTGCTATAAAAAAAATTACTTTTATTATTTTGAGTCATCGAAGATCAGGCTCTTAACCAGGCACATCTATATGTTTAACTTTTTATGGTATTTTGTTTTCTAAGTAAGTTCTAAAGATAATTCATTATAAAAATGATAAAACTAACTTTAGCTCATTACAAAATGAATAAAACTAACTCCATGCTCTGGTGTTTTCTAAAAGTGAATTAGGATTTGACTTCGTCTAATTCTTGTATTCCAGTGGGTTTCAGCTTTGGATATGTCTCACAACAACATCCAAACTAATGTGGCTGCTCCTGCATTGAACCTTAATTTTGATACTGAAATAAAATGTTCTGTTATTTTTTTTAATTAACCTTAAAACAAAGTTTGGCATTAAAACAGCAACACATTTACCTTATTATACGAACATATAAGAACATTTTCCTTTAGTGGACTAGAAAACAGTGCACAGAATCAGTCATGACATTTTTTGTATTTCAATTTGCATGTTTCAATTCCTATAGTAGATGCATATTATTATGCAGAAGCAATACTTTTCCCACAGATGCTTGAATATATCACAATTATGTCTTTTCTGATATTGAGATGAAAAATGTGGGTGTCTATATGCTGAAGGCTTACATTTCATAGATGAAAAGGTCAGGTTTCCAGAGCATGTCTTTAGGCACCGAAATCTCAGTGATTCCACAAAACTGAGATGGGTCCCAAGAGATTCGCTCATCTTGCCATTGCTGCAATAAAAGTGAATTAAATGAATTAAGTAACTGAAATCAACCAACAAAGGAATAAAAAGTTATACTTGCTGTTATCATCAATGTTTGTCGAGGTATGAAAGAAAATTTCTTAAAACTCACCACTGATACCCAGACGAAAGGTACAAAGGTTTGTGTTTTCTCAACCTAAGAATAGGAACACAAACAATTTCAGAAAATCTGGTTTAATTTAATTATCTGGCGACATTTTCTAGAGAACGATTTAAAATCAAATAGGTTTTGGGTGCATATCTTGCACTGTTTAAAATGTTTAACAGACCTTTACAATGATTGTTACTTACTGAAGGATGTACAAGTGACTGATTTTGAGTTCTCCCTATCAGCATATAACATATAAATGATTTGGATCACTAGAATATATTGATCAGGACATCCCTAATGATGAGTTATATATGTAAAGAAGCCCGTACCACCGACAGAATTGCATAGAGGATGATGTCCGACTTCACCACTGTGACGTGTGTGTGGTCCAGAACGGGTCGGGTCAGTTTAAAAACAGAGTTGTCTGCCGTCAAGTTCAGGTAATCCAGAACATCCTGATAACTGCACACTTCACAGGAAACCCCATCTAAAGAAAAAACAGTTACAAACAGAAATATAGTCATTTTGTATTAGATCAAAATTTCCCTCTGAATAAATGTTTTCCATAATTTGTAGTGCAGAAGAATTAACCTGTGGTACCTATAATCTAATAAAAAAACATCTGTATAGATAATTACTATAAGAGTGGCCTTTCCACTGAGCACTGATATTTATTTCCATTCATCAGGAGCACCCTGAGTGCTTTAGATAAATAAGAATTTGAATTGTCATGTTTCACATCTGAAACAAAAGGCTTACTTGGTTCTGAAGATGATTTAAGTAGAACATGCACATAGGTTGAAGTCAGCAATAACACCAATAGAGCTATATATACTTAAAGATTCAACAAGTATGTACAAGCCTGATGTAGCTCCTAAACTAAAGTTTTGTCACATATATAAGTGGATGTATGTGAGGCTAAACTCTTGTTTGATGGAAAACAAATCTTTGAAAATTGTTGATTAAAAGCATACACTGTCTATTTGCAATAAAGACAATCAATAGCCCATAATGGAATTGGCTATTTAGAAGAACTTACCTATGATGGTACAAAGCAGAACGAAAGAAACAAGCATCATCTCAAGAGCTTTTTGCAGGCTTGTGGGACCCGGGTGGTTGTCCTTTATTCTTAGCAGTAAAGTCCACACTTAAATGAGCCATCCCACTACCGTGGTGATGCGTGACAGATAATTAACTTACAACCGAGGAGACATTCATTGCCTGCTATGTATCTGGCTTTGCTTTTATTCTGCTGACAGCTGTTTACGGCAACAAATGAGTTACAAAAAGCCAAACTAAATATAAAAGACAGGTGGAGGACATCTATTAGTTTAGCATGAGAGATAATGTGACTTTACAGCTTGCTGTCAACAAGCAAGATTTAGCTCTGAACTTGTGACTTCAGCCAACTGTTACCAAAGAAGATGATGCAACAGATAGAATTTGATTAGAATGGAACCAAGGCAACGTGAGAGCAGCATTATGAACACTGTCGCCATTACAACCCACTTGTTTTATTGTTGCCTCCTGCCAGTCTAACTGTGGGTGTTTCATAAAGGTCTTTAAAAGCCTGGAAGTAATGGCTAAAATGATAGAATATCTAATAGTTGATTGATCAAAGACAAAGTATTATATTTCTAGAGTTTATTTAATTGAGGTTTAATAATTTGTTGACTAAATTAATTCTCCCTCAGTTAGTTTATCAGAAACTAAAATTAAACATATTACCAATTAAAAACCATTCTTAAATCTGAAACATCATTATCAAAACATAAAGATATTTAGCTCAATGCACGCTATCAATGTAGGTTTTTATCATTAAATACATATGTGGGTTCTTGGTAAGATTTAAGATAAAAATGCATTTGCATGAATACACATACATATCTATAATGTATAAGCGTTCAATTATTTTTCAAATGTTTTACATGAATTTCCAAAACACACAGAAAAATAAAAATCAAAAAAGCATACCCGACATATATTTTTTTTTATTGTTGTTCCCTCTATTTTTATGTGATGTTTAGTGTAATGTTATGCTTTTCTGGAAAAAGAGTTTCACCTGAAATAAATGAATTGGAAATTTGATTTTGGGGTTTATTCAAATTTAACTTTCTCTCCCCGAGCATGGCCTACATTTAACAACCACTCTGCAATGCAAGATAGGAGTATATATAGCAAGCCATTAGCAGCAGCAGCAGCTTATAACATTAAAGCAAGGAACTCAGGAGGTATTAAATGAAAAATGACAGCAGTTTACCTCAGGAAAAAAGAACAGATCATTTTTATTTCATCAATACATCTCATATGTATTAGTTCATGACATACATGCTTTTCTTAAACTATAAAATGTGAATAAATCACTTTTTCTTTTACACTGTAAAACATTTTTATATATATAAGTCATTCCTTTTCCTAAAACAAGTTCATTTTCCTTGAAATAAGCAGGTGAGACACTTTACCAATGGAATAAGTAAATTTGCATTTAAAATAAGAAAACACTTCTGTAGTCTCTTATTTTATGCGCATAATATCTAATTATCTTATTTTAAGGGACAAAATTCTCAATCCATTGGCAGATCATCTGATTTTCCTATTCAAATCGAGGGTAAATACACTTATTTTAAGAAAGTTTTACTCATTCAATTTCCAGCTTCATATTTAGAACATGGACAAAAAACACTATTAATGTAAACCATCCCTGCAGTTTAATACTGTCATTTTGCAGGGGGTTCTTATTATTTAAGGACCTGCAGCTCTCTGTTGGGGATAAAACATACGCTACACTAAGAACAGCAGCAAACTTTTAGGGACTCCTCCTACCTGACTTGGGGGCTAACTAAGCTTTTTCTGGGATACTTTTTTAGTTTTTTTTGAGGTGAGTTTTTTTTTTTTTTTTTTTTTTGGTACCTGTAGCCTTTTTAATATTTCTCTTGTCCATTTTTCTAAGATTGCAGCAATTTTTGTTTTGCTCTTTTTTCTGCATGTCATTTTTTGTTGTGTAATCATTTTGTAGTTTGAATCACTCTGTGTTATATCGCTGTAGCATTTTTGTTTTGCACTTTGTCTGAATGTTTGTTTGCATTTTCCATTTCGTCTGCAGTGCCTTTGGCTCAGTGTGGCCTTTTTTAGCCGTGTTCTGTGTTCTTGAACCTGTTAGCCACTCTAAATACCACTTACCGAAGGCAGCAGTCTTAGCAGAGACTCCCAGATTTCCTTCTCCCCAGAGACCTTCTACAGCTATGCTGAGGGAAGACCAACACTCCCAGTCCCGCAGAGATACATAATCCCTCCAGCATAGTGTTAGAATAATTGATGAGGTGAGTTTATAACACCTTAATATTTAGCTGCCTGTTGCATGTTAGAACTAACCCACAATTGTTTATCTAAATAAGACAGTTTGTCTGTCCGGATATACAGTTATAATCATTCTGCACGTGGCAAAGATTTGGAAATGGAATGAGAGAGGTGTCCTTCAGCTAAGCACAAAGTGTTATTTTGATAAGGCTGGAGCCATGGATGTCTAATCATCTGCTAACGTGTATGATGTAATGATGTGATAATGTGGCATACTAGAGATGTATAAAATGCCTCTTTAACTGTTAATCATGGCCGCTTCCTGAGAGGTGAGCCTGGGGGTGTGCAGCTGCCTTCTGTAACTCTAAGCAACTTTTCTGATCTGATTAAGATTAGGATTTCTACCTAAATCTGTTGTCATGTCTGATGGTTATTCAATACATATAAGTTATGAAGTGTTATTGAAAGAGTTTGTCCAGAGTGATCTCTTTTCAGAAAGAAGAACTGGAGAGAGAAAGCTTCAAGGTGCTTATACAGAGTCTATCTTTAACAATAGTGAAAGAAATGCTGGAGGAAAGTGTCTCCATACCAGCGTGTCCTGGAGACACCTCCCAATGGGCATGTCAAGGAGCATCTTAAAAAGATTTTCGACACCTCAGCTGACTTCTCTTGAATTGGAAAAGAAGTCGCTCTACAGAGCTCCTCATCTCCTAGGGAGAGCCCAGCCACCCTGTAGGGAACGCTCATTTCAAGCCGCTTGTATTCAAGATCTCTTTCTTTGAGTCTTCATCCAGGTGAGGGTAGGAACGTAGACGACTGCTAAATCCAGAGCTGTGCTTTTTCGCTACGCTCCCTTTTCACCACAGCAGACCAGTGCAGTGTCCTCATTAAAGCAGCAGCCACACCGATCCATCTTTTCATTTCCTGCTCCATTCTCCTCTCACTCGTCACTTGAGGCAGGAATTCTCCTCCCGACAGAGGTTAGAAAAACAGAACTCAGATAAAATAACTGTCAATGTCTGGTTGAGGTTTGAGGACCCCAATACAGAGGAAGGGAGGCAGAGGTGAGTTCTTGCAGTTTTATTTGAATGATCACAGTTAACAGAAGCAGGAAATCAAAAATCCAACTTAAAATGTTAAACTAAGCAGAATCATGGAGACATCAGGGAAAACAAGCACGAGGAGCCAGGAAAAGACGAGGAGAGACGAGGAACCAGCACTAAGGAACTGCACAGGGAGGGTATTTATGGTTGACTGAACAAAGGCAGGACTAACAAGCTGATTGGGAGCAGGTGAGAATAGAGGCTTCTAGAAAAGAGCTAGGGAAAAGGAGACCAACACCAGAGGGCAACAAAGAAAAGCCTAAGAACTCAAATACATCCAAAAACACAACATTGGCAGATAGAATATATAAACTTATTTTAAGAAAGATTTACTCATTCTTAGAAGGTTTTTGCAGTGTATAATATTCAGCTTCATATTGAGCTCTTTGTTGGGGAAAAAATCTATTTGTTTGAGTTGATATATTGATGTTCTGTGTCTAAAAACTAGTGTAAAATCTGTCACGCCTGTGGGACTTAAATAGCTTTGCCGCATGTATTCAGTTCAATCTGCTTTGTGAATTTAGTGAAACTAAATAGTATCACCACTGATACCTTTTACAAATCAACATACACAGGTTAGATCTACAATAAAGAATCTGTTGGAAGCAATTTGCTCATATTTCTAGGATTTCCATTCTCTCCAGATGAGGAACAGAAAGAGGGAAATGGTGATGGTGTAGCAAACAAAGAAATATCTGTTGATCCTTTTGGCCCAGGACACAAATTTCATTTTCTCATCTCTGCCGCCCAGATGAATGTAAACTTTTTTCTGCAGCTTCTGCAGCTCGTCCAGGATCAAGAGCAGCATGCGAGACTCTTCTGACTGAAGGCTGCTGTAAACCTGGAAACAAGTAGATGACATTGTTTTTTATTGCTGGGTGCCCACACATTAGCAAGCTTAGCTAGTTTTTAAGGAGTTGTTAATTACCAACGTGAGATGAACTAAAAAAAAAACCTGGGCAAAAAGCCTTCAATAATTTGGAAAAAAAAAAAAATAAAACTGATTGCATTTAAGAAAAGTTATCAATAGACATTTAAGCTTATTTATTAAACTGTCTTTAAGATTTTATAAACCAAGAAGCTTTTAAAGAGTGTAGCGTAAAAAGTATGATCAGAGGTGTCAAAAGTATTAATGTTTATTAGTCAAGTAGAAGTATAAATCCTTCTATTTAAAACAAGTTTGTAGAAATTAGGGAATCAACTTAAGCTTTTTACTCAAGTAAAAGTGAAAAAAGTAAAAGTTTTTAACCTTTCAGTGTAAAAGTAAAATATGCTTTAAATATACTGCACTATAATATTAAAGGAACATTTTTCTATAATTCTGCATGATAATTTCCTTATATTTATTTTTCTTAGTTTTATATCTAATGGTAAAACTTTCAAATTCAACTGTGCCTCATCTCGAAAAAACTTTAGATTTTCGTATCTGGCGAGATGGTGCAGCGACGATTCAACCACAAACAAATACATTTTCTGGATGAAACTAATTATGTTGATGTTGTAGAAAGTATAGATAATTGCAAAAAAAATGTAAAGAGTAGAAGAATGATCTTGGAGCTGATGGCTGGCATTGTTGCTCATTCCATTCACTTGTCTAACTCTGCCTGGTTGCTCATTACCGCTCATTTGATTCACCTGCTTATGCCTCTATTTAGTGTGCTTGCATCCAGCTATCAGGGCCAGATTATTCTCGTCCTCATGGTCCAGTGATGAGAGGCATTTTGTACATGCCATAACGTGT
>NW_015150465.1:2018622-2061890 GCF_000732505.1 Cyprinodon variegatus
GTAAGGTCTGATTACCATTTAAAGTCCAGGAAGTTTTTTTTTATTTTTTTTAGGGGACCTTGAGAAAAGCACTTCCTGTAATTAAAAGGTTAAATCTGTGTTCCACAGTGTTTAAAAATAAGGCTAGTCTTATTAATTACAACTAAAGATGTACTAGAGTAAAAAGAAGTACAAAATACAGTAAATAATCCAACCCAAGAAATAAGTCAAGTCCAACCACATTAAACATAATTCAAGCATTTATTGTCTTTTTAAGTAAAGTACAAACACTAGCTTATTTGAATATAAACACCCCTATTTCAGGTTTGTATACTCATTAATAAATATAACACAGCATGCCATTAAAGCTATTTACTGCATTTTGTGTATAATTTGGTCTCTAAACATAAACACTTCTCAGGATAATGCAAAAAAAGTAATAGGAATTTAGCAGAGGTACTGTCTTTGGACATAAACAGAATGGCATACCTCTTCAAGTGCAGGAAGAAGCTCATGCTGATTATCTTTCTCTGACTCTCTGCAGATGCTGTTACAGACAACACGCTTCTCATCTCCTAAGAAAATAGGACATGAGAATTTTTTTTTTTAATTAGCCTTCAGACAGAAACAGCATTATAAAAATTTATTTAGCACAAAAAGAGCACAAAAAAAAACAGAAAAAAAACAGGAAGATGGACTGTAATAAAATGACAGATAAACAATTTACTTTTCGAAAGTTTCACATTTTGAAACAATGAATTTAGGCATCTTTAGCCACCCATCTTGGTTTGCTTAAATAGCTCTGTATTGGACCTGGGATTTATTTGATCTTATATGATAGATTATGTTTTGAAATATATTCATAATTCATGAGATAAGACTATTAATGTTCAATCACCCAAAGAACTGATAGCAGTGAGTCAGACTTCAATCGTTTTCCAAGAGCACAAATAAAGCAACAAACCTTGCAATTATTCTTTAACAGAACCCGTCAGAAGATATATACTGTATTGACCAGTAAGTATTTTAGACTATTTTTAGAATGTTTGTTGCTTGAAAAGGACATTAAACTGGGGAACATAGAAATATTAATAATTAATGATTGGAGACAAACTGAAATCCCTCGGATAAATACTCAAACTACATATTTGCTAAATAAGTACCAGATTACAACATTATTTTCTAAAAACTGGAATAGAACCCCAACAGCTCAGACTGTAATGAAGTTCTGATTCCAGTTTAGCAATAAATTATAGCTGTGTTCAGCAAGCAGTGATTAGAAAGTCAGCCTTTTAACTAGAGTTGTGCCGATGCCATTTATTGGCCCCGATACCGATACCCGATACCTGGCTGTGCAGGATTGGCCGATACCGATACCATCTGTTCGAAGTTGATGTGTGTGTGTATATATAAAGAACTGCATACTATTTGGATGTAAAATAGTTGCCATCATGGCTTTGTCAAGCTGCTGCCTACCTTTGTGAAGCAGAAAAAAAATAGACTAAAGCAAAGTGAATCCAGTAGAACTTTTTATTGCCTACCCGGAAAGGGTGACAATAATCTAATAAACTTTTGGCTATCAAAATGGTATTTGTGCCGTATTTGTTTGTACTTGCCGATACCATCATTTTAGTGCAGCATCGGGCCCTTGCCCGATACTGGTATTGATGCAACACTAGCTTTAACACACAATGATTAAGAGAGAGTAGGATTTTATTAGCTAAAATTATCAAAATAAAAGGCTTTACAAATAAGCAGCCTCTAAAGAAGGCAGCATAATAACATTTATTATCCAAACCAATTTTCTATCATGCCTTTTTTTTTCTTTTTTTAAAGCCTCATAAATTCTACATATTTTTCTAAGATTACCACCCAAACTGTTGCTTTTAATATAAAAAGAACAAGTTTGATGAAAACAAGCTGAAAGACTGTCTTCTAGGAGGACTTTGCTCTAAAAGTCCCTATTGTTTAATTTCTCTACCTGATCACCAGGTCAGTCTAAAGCCATATTTACACTACCCTCTAAAAACCGATCCGTGCCGAGCTTGGTTCAGTTAACATGTCCCGAGCTGTGCTCCTTAAGACCATTTAAACACCGCACTTGCCTCCGAGTGATTCAGGAAGTTTGCGGAGAGTCAGGCAAAGAAGGCAGCCTTTGTTTAGTTTACTTGACAGTCGGCTTTAGGAATTGGATACGAAAAACGATAATCTAATCAGGGCTTACAGACGCAGGAAGCAACAACAGGAAATGAGGCTCCTCACAATGCTAAGCAGAATCATCACTGGAAATCTTGTGGAACGGTAGGGAAGCTAGTGTTTTTATGAATGTCATAAAGTTCATGATTACGTGGGCTGACTGTAAGGAGATCATGCAGTCTGCTCATACGCTCTTTGTTATCAGAGAACCGTGCCACAACTGAACGGCGCCAAGCCCTACTGATGAACTAGTACCATGTTAGCATGGTTTGGTTGTGTCTTGCGCGGTCCGGTTTAGTTTTGCGTCCCATTTACACTCAATAGTTACCCCGGTTACCGTGCTCGGACTGATCTCGGCACGGTTTCAAAAGGGTAGTGTAAATGGGGCTTAAGAAAAAGCTCAGTGGAGGAAACTAACAAAGTGCATTTACTTGATTACTGTACTTTGAATGTATAATAGAGGATGTTCTTTTCCCTGGTGGATCATCAAAATAAGTGATTATTAGTTATTATTAGTAATAGTTACATTAATCTGTTTCACTATAAGTAGAGCTATATGATGACCTCTGAACCCTGAGAATACAAATTTACTTACATTGAAAATCAAGCAAAAAGTAGAATCTGTATCCTAAAGATATGCTCTTATTATGAAACAACAGTTTTTACCATTTCTTCAGAAGTGATACACTTTTATCAAATGAGCTAATCAGGCTGCAAAGGCAATAAATTATTAAAATCATTACTTAATTATTTTTGAAAAAGTGTGTATCACTTTCCTCTTCATCTCTGCTCTATTGCTATGATGAAGTCGAAATACGAGCTAAACGCTGTGGCACACTGGAGGGAAACATTCGATGCAGAAAACAACCAAAATGGATGCACAAAGCAAATGTGAAACAAAATAGACAACTTTGATGTGATGCTTCTCACCTTTTTCATCGTTATTAGTGTTGGTATTGTTAAGTTTTTTCTTTTTTGTCTCCTGGGAACGGATCTCATCTTTTTCAATCAGATAGGTGACCAGGATCGTCTCCAAAAGGCTCACCAACATCAGAGCAAAAATCACGATGCAATAGGTTGCTAAAAAGGGGAGAAAACTGATTAGATGAAAATGTTTTTTTTTGTTTAAGAAGTTATATTGTTGTGTAATAGACAGTTTGTACCTATCAGTGGAGTCTTGTTGGACATGGCCGGCAGGATTTCATTGAGGATGAGGAGGAGGACAGAGATGGCTAACAGAACTGTTACTTTAAAGCCTAGCTTCTCCCCACGATGGTCCGAGATAAAAAAGGAGGCGAAATCCAGAATAAGAAAGAATAGGATGGGCAATAAGAAATTTATGACATGGAGGAGGGGCCTTCTCTTTATGGTGACCTGAGGAAAAAGATAAAGGGTTTAAAGGAAAAACAAATGCAACATGACTATTTGATCACTATGATTGCTATGGATAGAGTAAACAAAGGAATTGGCATTTTATTGTGTTATTTTTAGACAAATCTTTTTTAATGGATTCAAATTACGTCTAAACTTTCATTAGTATTTTGACTCAGATTAATGTACATAAAGCAACCTAGGTTGGAGCAATCCTATGAACTTATTTTTTATTACATTTTAAAGGTATTGAGGATGATCTTTTATTTTTCGGGTGGATCTTTTAAATAAGTGGTCCTCCTAATTGTCAATCATTCCTGCGATATGTTTACGTTACGCTGTGTTACGCGTTCATCCCGCTATCTTTTTCTGCGTATGCACACTTTCAGCCATACATCTGTGGTAAGCTATGGTTTCAGACAGTCATTGAAGCTCACCTTTCTCACCACAGTTCTTTGAAAATGGCCCAGGGTCGTAAGAGACAAAGTGTCTACCTAGTGTATGAAAAGAAAAGAAAGGCCTCAGAAGAGACAAATATGTCCCAGAATGCTTAGTGCTGGGAATTGCTGTCACAGCAGCCCAAAATCGCTATAGTCTGTCGCTACCCGACTAATAACAAAGATGACGCAGCCAGTCTGCAGTGGAGGAGCAGCAAAAAGCAGTGATCATCTGTCAGTTCGGTCAGTTAACTGAGTTTGCTATAAAGTCCACTATATAGTCTGTATGTGGACACAGTAAGCTTGTATGAGCTATGAAAGCAGCACATGTTAAACAGGACATGCGCAAGGACAAATGGGCTTCTGAATGCCCTGTGCATGTCTTTAAAAAAAATCCTCCACAATATCTTTAAGAAAAAGAGTGATCTGAAAGTGGAAAATAATTTTGAAAGTAAAATAAGTATATTGGAGAGAACAACTTTTCACACAAATAACAAAATCAGATGTTATTTGAGACTAAAGAAAACATTTTTCAGAGAAATTAGACATTTGGAAAATTACTTCCAGGGGAAAAAAAAAACTCTAAAAATATATTTTTACTCTCACATTTGCAATCAGAGTGAAAAAAATGTCTCTCAAGCACAGATTTCTCTCTCAAAGTGTTTTTATTCTTCCTCTCAAATACCAAGTCTTTGCATTTGATTCAGGTTTTTTCTCTCGATGTGAAAAATGTGTCAAGGGCAGGCCTGTGTTCCTATTGGCCAGACTCAACAGTAACTAAAACAATGTTTTTATCTTCTTCACCTCCTCTTAGAAGTATTAATCAGTGGCCTTTTATTGGTTTTTTAATCATCATGAAAGCTTTTGAAGCACTCAATGTGGCCCTTCAAGGGGGCTGTTCAAAGAGGGGGTCCATGAGGACATAAAAGTTTTCTTAATAAATCTTTAGAACTTCCTCCCTGAAATAAAGCCTGTTTAATCAATGTGATCAATGTCTGGAGAAAGGTCCTTAAAATGATGTCTGCATATAAAATCAAATGTATAACTTTTTGCTAATTCAAGGTTTTAAACAACAAATATTACAAGATAAAAATGGGAGACATTAATGACTGAAAATGTAGTATTTTGCATTAAATACAGATTTTAAAGCTCTTAAGCTTTTTAGACATCCTGCTTGCAGAGCATTCTTTCTATTCATTGTCTTTCTTTACATAGTTGTTTTTGCTGGTGTCATGTACGTGTTACATACTGTGTATGTCAGCACATCCCAGCTCCTGTTTTCATGAGTATGAGTGGAGTTGCTGACAGTCAGATGAAGGAACTCCCACTCTCCTTGGGTCTTCATGATCTCCTGTGAAAACTCAGTGACCCGAGAGGAGTTTGAATAGGGAATAATTCGCATTTCGTTTACTGTGTGCAGGGAAATCCGGAAATAGAACACTAAGTGAAAGGCAATACAAAAAAATATAAAGATGTCATATGATTGAAGGAAACCTACTGCAGTATACTCCAGAACCGAGGGATATGTTGCATTGTTGAGTGTCAAAGGGGAACTTGTAGACGTCCATCTTGCAGGTGCTAACCACGCGGATGTCATCGCCAGCAATGACCGTTCCGTCAAAATTCACAACTACATTTGGATTTCCTGGGGAGTTGTCCTTCTCTATCCTGGAAATATTTGAAAGACAACCACACACATGCAGGACATTTCTTTTAACAGCCTGACTTTACATGGTTTTCAAACCTGTAATAAAGTGAAGCTTTCTGCTTTCAAAGCTGAAAGATAAACGTGTTTACTTGTCATTACACTGTAAACACCTGTGTGTACTTTAATAAAAATGAGAGCATAAAAGTAAATCATACTGTAAATATTATCATCAAACAGAGGACATGATTATGAGCAATAAAGAAAGCATGACTTGTTTTGTCTCAATCTGTTGCATGTGTTGATGTTTTTAGTTTTTGTCTTATCCTGTGTTCTTTTTTTGCGAAAATTTGCGATAATTTGCGCAAATCCTCCTCTACACCTTTAAGTTATGCTGAATCCGCTTCCGATTTCACATGAAGACTTTGTGAAAAGGTGTTTCATTTATATTAATAAACGATATTGTTAACTTAAGTGGGGATTTAAAATGTTACAGCCATATGTACTGCCTTGAATTTTGTTATACCTTTAACATTTCGTCAGATTTTAACCAAAAAACCTTTAAGCTCGGATTTTATATGACAAGCACAAAAACACTACACTGAAAAAAAAAAAAAAAACTAGAAGAAGAAATAGAAGCAAAATGTTTTGGTGTCAATATAATTGTATTTAGTGAAAACCCTATAAAGCCACCTTTTATTTCAACTAGACCTCTACATCTAAGTGCATGTCTATACCAACTTTGCAAATTGTTTTACTTTTCATAAAAGCTAAAGGTTGGATGGAAGAAAGTGAACATTATTTTTTATGCATTGACAAAGATTTGCAGTTGAGCCATTGTACCGGTAACACATTAATATGCTTTTAGGGACAGTATTCTGCTGGAAGATAGCTATTCACCAGAGCCTTTTGCAGCTGTAACCGATATCCATCATCCCATAAACTCCCCACAACATGAAGCTACCAACACTGATATTTCACTATTGGGATGGTTTTCACTGAAGAGGAATTTGTTGTGTTTTGGCTGGAGTTTTATTGTTTTCTGAACTGATCACACAATCTTTCTCTAGTTTTTGTCTGTTTCTTTCCAACATGCCTTGTTACAAACTAAAACTTTTTTTTTTCTTTTACTTTCTATCATATTAGTTTTCTTGTTGCCTTGGGCCTCTTGGCTGTTTCTATGATTAATGCTACCCTCTCATTAATCACCAATTAACCACCAATTTAGGAGGATGATCACATCTTGGTAGGTTTCCAGTTGTCACTCTTTCCATTTCTAGCAGAAAGATTTAATGGAAACCTAACCCTCTTTTTAAACTTTATAATTTTGGCCTGTCTGCTGTTTTCCTGGGTCCTAACAATGCTTCTTATTTTTTAAATTAGCTCTGTGAAAGCCTAGAAGCATCTGTAGCTGTACTGAGACTTGAGTACAAAATAGATTGCTTTTTACTAGTTGGGTGACATTTGTAGGAAATTGGTGCCACTAAATGTTAATTTAGAGTACCCAATTAGCAAGGTGAAGGGGGTTAGAATCATTAGTACATAATACTTATTATATTTGTAATTGTAAAAAGATGTGAGCCAAGAACAGTTGTTCTTATACTCTACATTATGCATTTGTTTTTGTTGGTCCTAACACGAAACCCTAATAAAAGGCATCTTGTTGTGTTTTTCTACTTGTTTTAGTTTTATCATATGTGCTTAATGTCATATGCAGGCTTACATCTCATAGATGAAGAGATCTGGTTTCCAGAGCAGGTCTCTAGGAACTGAAGTCTGAGTGATTCCACAAAACTGAGCTGGATCCCATGAGATGAGTTCATTCTTCCACTGCTGCAGTGCAATAATGTCAAAATGAATTATCAAAAAAATTAACTAACCAAACAGATCATTTGAAGTTTGATAGCATTATTTTACAACTTATGTGTATGAAAACTGTCCAAATCAGAGCTTTGACTGACCATTGATCCCCAGATGAAAGGAACAAAGGTTTGTGTTTTTTCAACCTGAGGATTAAGACGTAGAAAGTTAAAGCCTCCTATTGATACTTTACACATCATGTAAGCAATAATGTAGTCTGTACCACTGCCAGGATGGCATAGACGATAAGGTCCAGCTTCACCACAGTGATGTGTGTGTGGTCCAGAACGGGCCGGGTTATTTTAAACAAGCTGCTGTCTGCGGTCAGGTTCAGGTAGTCCAGAACATCCTGATAACTGCACACTTTACAGAACCCGCCATCTATGGGTGTAAACAAAAAAATCCTGTTAGATTTCATCATGAAAATATCAAGACCAATAGAAAATTATCATCTGGTGACGTCACGCTACATGGCTGCAGGTTTTTCTTGTCTTTTGGTGTTATATTTGAAACTTAAAGTAATATGCATGTATTTTTTAATGCAGTTTTGTTAGCAGGGAAAATGAATAGTTTGTAAAATGTTTTAAATGCTACACTCCTGGAATAAGGCAAATTATATAATTGTAGATTTGTGAAAAAATCTGTTTGTGATTTAGAAAAATCTTCATTTAAGTACAATGACGTTTTGCTATATTTTTTCAAACAATGTTAGTTCAGAGAAACTTTTTTTTTTATAAAATATTCAAATTGAAAATAAAACAGATTTTATATTTGCACACTTAAAATTTGTGTGTCTATTCAACTGTTTTAGCTTTGAATTGATAATTATTTTTTCTCTCTGTTATTTTGCTTTTTTTTTTTTTACATATAGTTAAAAATGTTTAAAAAAGGGGTTAAGCTTTAAGCTGAGATGTTTTAATACTATATTGTATATGTAGATAAAAAAAATTACTGATACAAAAATATTGCTCGTATTTTGTTTTATCAATTATTTTTTTCTCGTAAATTCTACATACAGTATATATATATATATATATATATATATATATATATATATATATATATATATATATATATATATATATATATATATATATATTTAAAATAAAAAAGTGTACAACTCATCTTTCTACAGATAATTTTTCCCCAAAAATTCCCAGGGACCTTTTAAAAAATGACAGTGTCTGATATTAAAGTTACGTTTTTTTAAGCTAAAATTTTATACACCATCTTATACAAAATACACGATTTTTGTTATTTTTTTTATTTTTTTATTTTTTTTCAGTTTTTACTCTTCCTTATGTTTTTATTATATTGATTTTTGTTGCTGTTTTAAGTGTTTTTTTTTCACGTCTCTCTTTTATAGCTTTATTTAGAAAAACAAAGGCAACAGCAATGATGTATAAATATAGTTTAGTAAAAGGATGGTTGACATGTTTTCCCTTTGATTATATTTTTGTTCATTTTTTTATACCATTAATGATTATATAATATTTTTCAGTTATTTTAAGATAGTAATTCAGATATATGGGCAAATATAAATACATCCATTGCATCAATGCACAAAACCAGTAACAATACTTATCTGAACAGGAGTGAATAACAAGTAAATAACTTTTATAAAACCCCTCCTTAATACATTTTATCATCATTATTTTGTGAGTTTTTCATTTGTTTGTGTTTTTCTATAGTTAACAGTTGTTTACTATAAATAAAGCTGAATACATAAATTTTTTAACAAAAGAAATAACGTGGTTTTACATTTTTATTTATATTCTAATAAATAAATCAAATCATTTAATGCATCAATCTTTTCTCAAGAAATGAAAACAAGTACATATTCTGTGCCATTGTTTTATTATATAAAACAAATGTTTTCACCTGTTATTATATGGAACTATTTTTAAAGATCAATTCTCTATTTTGTGTTGTTTGTTTCCTATTTCCTTTTTTTTTCTTTGTTTGCAATTTTTTATTTACTTTTCAACCACCTATGTAAACACTTTGATACAGTTTTCTTGAAAAATCCGACAATTCTAGATATTCTAAAAAAACAAAAAGCTTACATTTAAGAGGTACCAACAGGAAAAATAAAAAATTAAAAAATTTGCATAGAATCTAATCTAGTTTTAACTTGTCTAATTTTACCAGATCATGGGATTATTTCTGCATTTCTTTCCTTTTTTTATTTGTTTTTGATCAAATCACACAGGGCTTCAAGGTTTCTGATGAACTTATTTCATACGTACAAGGAACTCAAGCTTTGTCCAAACCATATTACGAATTTTTCCAGCTATTACCAGTAATAGTTGTTTGGCTCAATAGCATCAATTTGTCTAATGTCAAATTGCCTACAGAAGAACATTTAGCAAAAAAGTAATTAAAAAAAATTCAATGGCTCACACAGGTATAGAGCTATATGCAATTAACATGAAATAATTTTATTAGTTGAAGGAATGAAACTTACTTGTCAGGATGAGCACCAGCAGGAGAAAGGTAGTACAGGTCATCTCCGCAGCTTTTTGTATGTCTCTGCTGTTCAGGCTGGGGGTCTTTTATTCTTTAGCCTCAGGCTGCTTCCAGAAAACAATTCCCAGACTGTCTGAATTGGAAAAAAACTCTGAGGTAGACATGTATAAAACATAATTAGCTTACAGAGGGATGAGACGTACAGTATATCCCATATATCATGTTTAACTTGGATCTTGCTGACAGCCAATGTTGGGTATGATGGTTTTGGGTGGAAAGTAAGAAAAATCCAAACTCAGTAAAGGCAAGTCAGGGACATTTATCTGCTTAGAGGCAGAGATAATGTGATTTCACTGCTTCTTGTCACTGAGAAGAATATGGACTCTGCATGATTACGGGACATATGAGGTCATGGATAGACAGTAGCCCAAAAAAAAGGAGGGGAAATTTAATAAGAATAGAAATTGGTGACTGAGGCATTATGGTAACCAGATTATGAACACTCTCCCCAATTAGACCCACTAATGTCACTATCGTCGTCTGCCAGCCTCACGATATTAAAAACTTGTTTCAACACACCATATCTCTCATGGTCCTGGACTCCTCTGTGAGTTTATTAATATATCTCCTGGCGTGCTACATATTTACTTAAAAAATATATTATGAAGGTGCTCAGAAAGTGTAAATATTATCAAAGATCCATTTGTGTCAGTAATTTGTATTAAATGTGACATTAGTAAATAGATTCTTTACACAAATGATTAATTTCTACGGATGTTGATGATAACAGTTTATGGTTTAAGACAAACAGAAATCCTCCTTTTTTAATTCAGTGCAACGTAGCATGGAGGCTTACAACCTGTGCCTCTGTCAAAGCAACACTTGTGTCATCAGTCTCTACCAAATGTTTCCTTCTGCATCATTTTCCCTTTACATCCTTGGGAGCAATAGTGTGTGATGAATCAGCTTCTTTAGTAATTAGCTTTTTGTGGTTTATTCTCCTTGTCATTGTGGTTGTCATCCTCGATCTGATTTCTTAGAGCAATCACAGAATGGTTACACCGAGTGCTCCATGGTCATACGCAGGAAGACTAAAGCATTTTTTTAATAAATGCCAAAAGTTTAATTAAAAGATAAGTTAATTTTAACTTAATTTATTTATTCTTTCTGTGCTAAGACTGATTAGTACGTCTCTTACCAGACAGCTATTATGCAGCCAATGTTGCCAATTTAGTGACTTTTGTTTCTATATTCACCAACTTTTGTGGTAAATTATTTAAGCCATTAAAAGAAAAACTAGCAACTTTTTTTGTGCTGTTGGAAATTTTTACAGAAAGCATCATTTGCTCTGAAGCTTCTGGCTTCAGGTTAAAGCTGAGCAGCCTGCTGTGTGCAGAAAAACACTGATAGGCCTCCAGATGGAGACATTGCAGTTTTTTTATATCCTTATAATGATGGAGCCCATTATGCAGCTGTGGGAGCTTTGACAGCCTTTCTTGGGTTCAATCTGAAAATCTCAAAGTGTAGCTCCTACATCCTGCTTCTAGTTAAGGGGACTATCAGCAAAAGGGGCGCTAGACTGCTGTGCTGAATCTGGACAGCTGTTTCATTACATGCCGCACAATGGCGTAAATATCGGTAAGCAGAGACTGCAGTTGCTTAGGGGCCCCTGACCTCTTAGGGGCCCCGTCAATGACACCTGGTAGGCCCCCTGTACAACTGTGCACTAGGACGTCTCTTTGCAGATGTAATGGTGCAAAAAATTCCTCTTAAACCCACCTGATACTAGGATGATCGATCAGACCTTATTTATACCCCAACACATGCATGTTGTACTTCATATGGAGCCCATCCAGATAATGTTGCTTACGGGCTTATTGGTGTGTCGTTACGCCATTGATGCTCCACACAGACGAATGATGCTGGTAAAATGGGACTACAGCCTTCCATAAAAGAACTACAAAAACACAAAGTTACAAAATTGTATTAAACAGCTCTCTGTTATAGAAAAAAAAACATATGAAGATGTGTACTGTACATTTGCACATATCAGAGTACAGGTCACAGGTGCCTGGACGTCATGTCATACAAAGGATTGTGGGCAACTGTATAGCTCTTAGTGACGGGTAAGGAGGTCGCTAAGCTTGTCACTACCCAATCTATACTGCAACCAACAATCTGTACCATTAGTTCATTTGCGCATGTGCAACCAGTTCTACGTCCAAGTCACCCTCGATTTTACTTTGTAGAAAAAAACATTTAAAATAAAAAAAAATGTTAGAACTGTAATTTTACAGTCATTTTTATTATTTTTCAAGGCTGCACTTTTAAAAGATGAAATTGTCCAGTGAGCTGTTTCCAAATGAAATTTCTTTTTGTTTTACACTTATGTAAATAAAATGACAAATAAAATGTGTCTAAAGTCTCTAAATTCTAAGAAAATACCTAAATTACATTTCTTCCTCCCTAAAAGTAGAAAGTGTACTAAACTAAGTGTAGTCCTGTTTCTCTGACTGTGACTGGCGGGATGTGCTCTCTTCATCCTCTGACATGGGAGCTGGCTAGGAGCTTGTCTGCCTGGCTGTGTGTTTCCTGGACGGGGCCGCCTTTTGCAGTTGCTTTTTGTGTCTCTGCTTCTGTCTCCTTGAAGCCCAGTTGGCCTCGGCAGATGGCTGCTCACACTGAGCCTGGTTCTGCTGGAGGTTTCTTCCTGTTAAAATGGAGTTTTTCCTCTTCACTGTCGCTACAAGCATGCTTAGTGTGAGGGATTGCATAGGAGTCAATGAGTCGATGCAATCAACTGGTTTTCCTTAGATAGAAAACTTTGAATCAATTTTACTGTATGATCTGATGAACTGTAAAGTGCCTTGAGATGACATGTGTTGTGAATTAGCGCTATATAAATAAACTGGATTGAATTAAACTATAATGCATTAAAGGTAAAAAATTTATTTTCCTGAGAAAATAAATGCATTAAAACGCTACTTCCGGGAGCTAACTTTTTTGGCTTTGGATTTAACCATAAATCTAGTCTTTTTGGGTTTTATGTTTTCCTTTCATGCTAACCTTAAGGTATACAGTATGTAACCTAAAGAAATAAACAACTAAAATGCAGATAAACATGGTTTAATCATACAACTATTGTGAGTATGTTCGATGAAGACATCACAAAAGCAGTTTAACGAAGAAAATGTAAAAAGAGTCAAATTGTCTCAGAAAAGTCATACAATTATTACACATTTTTAGAGATCCAGTGTAGCTTTATTTATTGATTTAAAGATAAAAATAAGTACTTTTATTACCATGATTATATAATTTATGGCGACCTGAATGAATATCTGAACATGTACAAGTGGTAGGATAGTAGGGATCATGCTTCCGGTACGGATCGAGTAGTGGCAATACTTGCCACATCTGTGCTAGGAAGCATCCTGCTTCCTGGGTCCGAGCTCCTTCCTTACTGCAGGCACTATTCAGACAGCACTTATTACAGCAACCACTTCCTCTGTGGGTTAAATATCTTTACCAATTCTAGGTATTTAGATCTACCTTCATGGCATGCACATCTGGGCCAGACCAGCTCTGAGTCAGTGGGCAGAATGGATTTTCTGAGCAAGATAAGTTCTCTACTTCTCACTCCTTCAAGACTATGTTCACAGAGTCAAGTACACACGACCCATTACCTTCTCATGATTGAAATTTATTCCTCTGTCCAACACTTCTACACCTACTAAAATGTCTATACTAAACTGCTACAATGGTATACAGTTAATGTCTCCATCCAGTTGTTTTTTTTGTTATTGCAGTGCAGTGCAGATTATCTGTGCATTTGTAAATGGCCTAATTTTTCTTTAAACAACATTTATTTTAGTTGCAAAGTACTGCTATGAACAAAATATGTCATATTAATACTGTTTATAAAATGTGTACACCTATATAAGTAAAATAACTACAAATAGTATTCAAACTATACATTAAAAACCGTTGTGTCTCCATTGCAAACTATTTCTGCAGCAAAGTAGACTTCCAGAATTTTCCAATGTTATGGTGGCTCTTGAGGTGCTACCCAGGAAAAGAGATTGAGAATCACTGTCATGATCATGACATTTCTGTATCAGAGATCTTCTTCATTGACTTATGTCATATCTGCACCAAGTATCTCTTGTTAATGTGTGGGTAGATGCTTGTGGGAAGTGAGTGAGACCTGTGGTTTTACAGATTGGCTTAAGTGGAGACAGAGAAATGAAGCTGTACCTTAATGCTTCTAATTTATTTATTTATTTCTTAAACTAGACATACTGGCATCAGTCCCCCCCCCACCCCCTAAATACAGTTAAGGAATATTTTCTCTGCTTAATTGTTTAAAAAACTTTCACAATTTTGTTCTATATAAAAGGGTTGGAGCTCTTTACGGTCCCTGCAAGTGAAAAAAGCCTTAATGAGCAAATTGTTTCCATAGCTCCTATCTTTTTAGTAACAGCTAAAACATGAAAATGTGAATTATTGCACCTGGTTTGATACATTGATTAACGTCTTTCAGAGCAAAGAAAATTATAGAATTAAAAAGATGTAAATAGGATAGCAAGTGCCAAATTTCACATTTTTGAGTCTCATCCATACAATTTGTCTCCGGATAACTAAATCCTCTATTTAATAAAAAGACTGACACAGCCTAGATTACAGTTGTGAATTTAGTGTAGACCATTAGTTTTACGTTTTTTTTTTTTTTTTTTGAGTGGAATGGTGATTTGTTTTACATGAAGGTTTTCGATGTCACCACTGGTTCTAGAACAGCTCAACATTAGAAGGGCAGCAGTTGATATTATGTATACACATGTTGATTTTATGTATACACATGCATATTTTATATTTATTTTAGTTATTTTATCTTTTTTGTGCAACACTTTGAAAACCTTGTGTTTATTGAAATCGTGCTATATAAATAAAGTGGACTGGATTGGATTGTGTCCTGGATATGTCTGTGGGCGGTTTCTTTCAAAACAACTCTTGGTTCAGTTCAAGCCTTCAAACCTTCACCAAATCTTTCTCAATGCTGTGCTTATCATTGTAGCTTATGCACATTTTTGCACTGGTTTTTTTCCCCTTTCACTCAATTTTCCATTAAAACAGTGTATACAGTGTCAATGAAGAGCCAGCATTGTCCGTCTGCATAACAATGACACCAATCATATTCTCAATAAGTTAGCAGACATTTTGTGGGCTGTAACATCATATTTTAATAACCGTTATAAAATCTAGCGTAGTCTCAAATAAACCCTAAAAATCAACTAAAATAAACAATATATACCAATATGTGTGTAATGAGCGTTTAAAATGCATGCTTTCCCTTTTTAGAAACAATTTACTGATGAACTTTAATGTTCAAGTTATTGACATACACTTCTATGTGCAGGGAGAGTATCAATAACTGACATTTTAGTCAAACAAAACTTACAGGAAAATAAATGACTCCAGTTCTTTAGTTGTAAAATCTTTATTGTTTGAATGTCTTTTTCATGTTCACTCTAGAAAAGTTGGGTTTTGTGATTTTCACTTTAATTTCATACTGAGATTGGTGCCAGAAAGCAGCGGTCTGCACTTTCAGACTGTGACCACATGACTGTTTGCAGCTCGGTTATAGTAGTGCAGAAGTCTTGACCTGAGCAGGCCAATAGAAATAGGGCGCCTACAATTGAAATATAACATTACAGAGAGACATGGTACCGCTTCAGAGTTGTGCAGTGGTCCATTATCAAGTCTACAGGAGGGTGCAGGCTGACCTAGACTAACATGCTTTACTTCTATCATCACCTCATGCACCAGAAAGTGTGTCATCTAGGAGTCAGCTAGTAGTGCATTAATTGCAGAAATTGATCCTCTTTTTATCCATTAAGTTTGCATGATTATGTAAACCTTTTTTACGAAATTTTCACATATTTCATCCACATTCTAAGAAACAGCACAGTGTTCTGAAACAAAACAAATGATTAGCGTCGACAACAGGTGAGATGTACATCGAAGTTTTTTTTACAAAACTAAAAACAACTGAAGAGGTTCAAAAACGAGAGGAGGCTGCTGGATCAGGACGGTTCATGGGGGGAGGGGGGGGGTCCTTGCTACATCATAGGAGGTTTTCTGTTCAAAATGGCAACAACAAAGCTTAAATACATAGAACATACTGGAAGGTTTGAAGTGTATTAGGACAGTGCAAACACATTTCGGTCTTAGAATTAGTGCAGGAGGTGAAAAGATGAAGGTGCAGGGTTGATTTATTGCTTGGACGTACGTGCTGCTGCACTGGGTTAATACTGACATGCCATAACAGAGCTGCAGAAGGAGAGAATGGGATGGAAGGTTGTGTGCGCCGAAATTAGGGTTTGATTCCAGCTTCAGTGAAGATTATATGGTGTCGCTTATATTCCCTTTTTTTCCCCCCCAACTCCACTCTTGTTGTCCTACATTCCACATTTCTTTCCTTTCCAGGTCATTTTGGCCGCCGCTTCTTGGCTCATCTGTCGAAAAAGTCCGACTGCCTTTAAATTTACATTCAGGAGTTTCAAAGCATGACGGAAACGGAGAGAAAAGGTGAAAAAGCTGCATGCAAAGGTCGAGAGTGTAGCTCCCTGATCCGAAGAAAGGGGTCAGTGTTGTTTTACTTCAGTAAGGTAGTCCGGTGAGAGCTGATGTTTAGCGTCAAAGTGTCCGACCACTCGTTCTGACAGTTTTTTTACACAGAGGAAGAAGTTAGTAGTAATAAATCAGATTGCCGTTCACAGTAGCCCCTGACTGTTTGGCTGGTAAATCAGTAGGAAGGAAGAAAAAAAGGGTGAAGAGGAGGATTAAAATATTTCTAAAGATACTAACACAATACAGAGCCGTCATAAAACCTACAGGTAATAAATAATAACACAGCAGGATGGGAGAATCATTCCCAGAAATAGTCACAGACGATAAAACAAATAAAATGAGATGAAAGTGCACCAAGTATGGTAACGGTGGTTCCTCTTTCTTCCTCTCTCCATTTGACCCAGGGTCCAACAGCAGCAGCGGCGGCGGCAACAGATCGTCACGGCAATCTTTAGACAGATGGGGAAAAGCTTCCCTGCTCGGCAAAGACGGTACCCACAGTCGCAGCTCTATGGGCCGGGAGGTGGAAAAGCTGATTTAAAGTGTGGGGGTCGGGGGATGTTAGGTTGGTTGGACCGTTACACGATGAGCGGCCCGCGGCGGGGGTGTTTCGGACTCTGGCCGTCCCTGTCCTCCGCCCCCTGCTCCTCCAGGTTAATGTTGCTGGTGGAGAAGTGGTGGGGGAGGGGGTCTAGAGCAGGCCTGTAGCCCCCAAGATACATAAAATCTGAAAAAGACAGAAGAAAAAAAATAATAATCATCCGATATAAATTAATAATTTGTATTTTTTAAACCTTCATAAACAAAATAACCTTTCAGACAGAAAAGGCTGGACTTCAGTTCAGGTCTTCATTTCTAGTTTCTTCTGCTTGAATTCTTTCTTCCTTTTATTATTACTTTCTTTTAGTCTTTAATAACAAAAATAAAGTGTACATAACCTAATATTATTGTCTAAGTTCATTTTACAATAGTAAAACAGTTACTCAGTTCTTGAGCAGCCTTTTGACCAAATACTTTTCTTTTATTCTTGAATAATTCATACGATGGTTACTTTTTACTTTTATCCGAGCAGAAATTATGTTTAATTGCTAGTTTTACTTTAGTACATCTTTAAAGTACTCTACCAACCTCTGCTCGCTCTGTATTCAGCCTTGATGGGTCAGTACTTTGTAGGACCACCTTGCTCTGCAGGTACGGTAAATTAGATAAAAGAAATCTGCAAACAGTAACTTTCAAGTCTGTATAGAGTCTCAGTCTACAATCTAATGAAGCCATTTTGAAGTGTAAATATGTTTTATCTTAACCAATGCATTGTGCCCCTGGCTATATAGAGCATTATTTCCCTGTTGGAAAGTGAACTTTCCCATTCTAAGTTTCAAAAAATTACGAAAAATTTAAGTTTTTTCCTGCATTTAGCTCCAAACACATTCCACTTTTTGTTCCCATCAGCTTAAAACAATACCAAAGCATCATGCCACAATCAATCTTTCACCGATGCATTGAAATATGAAAACTAAAGTGTGTACACATTGTTTTTTACTGTATAAACGGAAAATCTGACGCCAGCTAAAGCTCGTCATCCTGATGTTTGATTCTTCATCTAACCATAACTTCATACCTAGTCCTCAATGTGCACTGGGCACGACTCCTCATCTGTCCATCCGAAAGAGAGCCAAACAGGAAATAAGGATGGCAAAGAAGAGACAGAGATATGTGGGAAAGGGCAGGAAAGGAAACAATGTTGAGGAAAGAACAGAAGATGAGAGTAATGGTGGCAGGATTGAAAAAGGAGAGAAACAGAGAAATAACACAAGTTTTACGACACAAGAGTAGGAAACATGTCACAACGCTCAGTTTAAAACATCGTCAAGGGGATGAGGGGCATCAGGGGGTGGAGAGCTGAACGGTTTAAAAAAAAAAAATCAAGAGAGAAAGAGATGAGGGTTTTGGGGAAGTTTGAACTTATGTAGCACAAATTAGTTTCTATTTTAAATCAAACATATTCACAACCCTTTTTAGGCTAAAACAGAAAAACTACAAATTATGTTAAATCTTATAATGGCCTGAACAATTATAGAGAAGCTATAACACATCATCGTTAGACAAGCAGGCTCTTCACATGCTGTTGTCTCCATCTATGATGAAAGAAGTTTAGCTGAAATTTGGTGGAAGGAAAAAGTGATGCACAAACAACAGCAAATAGCACAGCTTTCAGGGGACTGTAAGAGAAATTTAAGAATACAGTGGCGATTTTTACAAGGTAGAGTCTGAGCAGAGACTCACCTCACGCATCTGTATCTACGAATTAAGCTACAACCTAACATTGGTGCAACTGGTCAGAGCAGAAGCTCAGTCCTGAAATGGGTCCTTGAGCGACTGCAGGTGGGGGGAGATGGACTGTAGCAAAAATACCATCGGTTTTGAACAATGCAAGCCTACATGAAGCTGCGAATGAAATCCTTCAGTGAAAGGTGACTCCATCCTGCTTTCAGAATTGATCGGGATCAATGCTCCCATCAGGCTCAATGTTTTTGAAGTTTCTTTCCTATTTAATTTGTAGAAAGTTTTTTTTTTTTCAGACATTGTAAAAGATACACATTTTCTGTCACATGACTATTTTGTACTCTTAATTTGGTAACTGCAAAGCATATTTTTTAATGATGGGGGTATTTCTATTGCTGTACAGGATATAACCCAGGATATAATCATTTTAGATTTTTTTTTTTTTCATGCAGCTGCTGTTTCTTTTCTTTTTTTTTTTTTCTATTATGTTACATTACTTGTATTTGGTCACTTGTGTGCCAAAGTGTCTGGATTGACAAAACCTCCGATGAGAGCAGATGTTGAATTTCATTTGAACATCAAGGTTAAAGCTGCTTGGGGTCCAGAGAGATGTTTCCACGGTGACAGATGATTTGGGTTACCATGTCCATTGTAACTGTGATTTCTGTACAGCGCTTTGGTCAAACATGGTTGTTTTAAACGTGCTTTATAAATAAAGTTTGAGTTGAGTCAATTGCTGGTGTTATTTCAATATGCCTCATCAAGACCAGAATCAGAAGTCTTCAAACCTTTAGATTATGTTCCATTGCTGAGAAGAAATGTGCGCTAGAACCTCCGCATCACATTACAAGAAGCACCAATACCTTATTTAGTGTTCATGGGACAATGAGACGGTTAACAACACCTGCCTTAGTGCTGCAATGAACTGATTCGTGAAAAAGGAGCCCCAACCAAATACTTACTGTACTCTTTAAGATAAAGTTGAATTTTAGTTATATTATAAATACCAAGATGCACTTGTTCATTAAGCCAGCCTTCCATCAAGGACCCTCATCTCTTCTCAAACTGAACCAAATATTAGGATTCAGGGAAAGAATGAAGGGGTTAGAATGATGGATGAGAACTGGGTGTGCAGATGTTTTGCAAAGCGGCTTGGAGCTGGCAGACACCGAACATGAACTCCAGTCTTTGAGAAATACCGGTTTCAGTCTCACACACACAAATAGAGTTGTTTTTTTTTGTTTGTTTCTTTAAATGACTGCATGCAGAAGTCACCTATCCGACATCCTGCAGGTGAACTGGCTCACATACCTACAAGGTTTGGACTCAAAGGAAGAGGAAGGAAATAGTGCGTGGCTAATTAATCTGGAAAAATTAAAATGAAGAAAAGGAAGGCACCGAATCTTCATGCTTTACTATAAAGGCAACAAACCCCTATTAATTATTTCTGCCAACTCCTTTTTTTTTATTTTATTCTTTTAACTGCAGTTGCTGAGTCATGCAAACCTCACATTTCCTTTCCTCTATCCTCAAGCTCTGATTGGTCCATGTTCGACAGGTTGCCACTCACCGGCGAATCGGCTGTCTGGAGCCTGCTCATTATCCAACCCCAAAGAGGGCGTGTCACAGTGGGCGACGCCCTGATTGTTATTGGCCAACTCTGGACACCTGCTCCGCCCACCTGCAAGCGAGGGCAAAGGTCAAACAAGAGCAGCCAGGCACAGCGTGAGAGGGGAGGAGGTGGGAGGGAGGAGGGGTGAGACAAGCAGGGAGGAGGAGGAGGAGAGAAGGGGGGAGGCCATGCTGGAGTGAAAAATGATTAAATACATCAACAGTCAGAAGAATATCTGCTGTAAAGCCAACCTGGGAATAAGTTAGATCTCTGGAGCATTTCTGCAAACTTATTTTTGAACTGGACTTAGATCAAAAGGTTAAACTTGGCCTTTTGCTTAGATCCAAAACTTATTCGATAGTGGTAAAACAAAGAGACATTTTCAGTAACAACAAATCAACAGGCTGTCAGATTTAATTAGAACAAGAAAAGGTGTGAATATGATGCCATATATGTAGCTGCAGGTCCATTGTGAAGAATAAAAAGCTACATTTTTTCTGCATAAACACTCAAATTAACCTTAAAAGTTTTAAGGACAACTTACTTACAGTTAACCTTTCCTTTCAGGGGGTTAATTGCTTTAACATTGTAATGTGATCATTAGTCCTGCTGAATTAGCAAGAGTTGCTTTTTATCAGATTTGTTTATACCTTTGTCTCATATTTTTGCAATTTTTTTCATGGAGACAAAAATCTTTCCTTTCTTTTATCAGGACTTTTTACCTTGATGAGGTTTGACGTCGCTGGATGTGTGAGAAACATTCTGTTGACCAGAGTTCAACAGCTTCATCAATCACTAAAATCAGTGAACACAATATAAACTTGACCAGATCATGATGAGAGTGGATGGTTTTCCAACTATAGACTCAGTAAGCTATTTCAAAGGATTATTTTGACAACATGATGAGACATTCCTGTGATTTAATTCCACTTCAGTAAGCCTTCAAATAAGATGCAAATGAAATTTTAGCAGAAAAACACAGAGCAGGTGCACATGAGATGACAGTGGATCTAAAACATAAAAAAGGACCTAAAGATGTTTTTTATCCAGTAAAACATCTAAATCTGTTGTTAACAACAAAAAAAAAAAAAACCCTTGGTTTTTTGGGGTCATATATGCTGTAAAATCATAATAAAAAGCAGAACAATAAGTTAGTAAACACATAGACCTGGTGTTCAGTTTGTCACAAAAATCAGTGGGAAACATTCAGAACACATCTGGCAGAGCTCTTACAGATGTGCTTCTAAACATACATCCTATTGAGTGTTTTCTGTTAACACTGGTCAGTTGCTCAGTTGCACTCCATCAAACACCCACAATGACACCATCCACAGAGAAACCTGCTTACATAAACAGGTTTTTAACAGTTTAATGATGGAAGAAATATAGCAGAATCAGAGCATTGATTTTATATTATGTTTATAACGCTGAACTTTTATCTTGGGCATTTACAGTTGTAAAGAAAATGATATGTTCACAGTAGTTATTCCAATAACACAAAACTGAAAAAAATTATAATAAAGGGTATGTAAACTTCTAGCAGAACTGTTTGTGAATTAATTTTATTTTACTTTCAATTCTCTAGCAAAAATTGTACCTATAAGAATTCAACTGCAGAAATTCACACTTGATAAAATGAATCTCCTAAAATAAATGTGCAAACTTTTGCTTTAAAATACAGGGGCGTTACAAAACCCTCCGGTTTGGATAGCACCTGCTGTTAATGACCAAGGCGGGGTTTCCAAAACTTGTGGAAACGGGTTTCAGCACATCAGAAGGCACTGAATTTCCATGGCACACAAACACGTTACGCCGATCCTTTGGTGAACGTACGGTGGGTGAAATGTTTGGTTGATCTGTTAAGGGACCCACCTCTTCCCACTTTATTGGTGTGTCATGTGACCCAATGAGTGTATTTGATTGGTCAAAAGTCACTGGACTGCCTCTGCAGCTGACATTTTTTTAATACAGTATGTTTTTACAAGCATTTTTTTTTTGCTGTTGAATTTAAAGTAAAATAAATATGTGATTTCAAATGATAAAAATTCTGTGTTATAAATTCAACATAAAAAAAAGGCATCACATTTTAATGCGACAATATTTCTTGTAAATTTATCAGCTAGCCTGTTGCTTTGGCATTAAGCATCAAGAACCACTGGTTCACAATCAGCCTTTATGTAGCTCTTCATCACTTTACTTTTCCTCATTCAAAAACAAACACAAATCATGATTAGGAGAAGTGTAGACAATTATAATTCAGAAGTGAGATATAAAAAAGGGCTTGCCTTATACAAACAAATCAAACTTTTGATAAAGTTTATCTAAAGCTCATATCACATTTATATTAAATTGGGCAGAGAGACAGAAGTGTTACATTGCAATAAACAACACAATATTCTCATCCTTGGTCACACATTTCTAAAAAAAAATATGAATTGATTAATAAACAAGTTACTAATTAAATTAGCTATGAATATTTTTTTCTTACAAGTCAGTATTTTACTAAATAAATTGTAAATGTAAAAGTTATTGAACCATTAAAGAATCAATTAATTTATTTATTTCATACTTTTTCTAACAATTCATAATGATTATTATCTAAATTACTGTGGTTAAACTATTTGTCGGTTAACAGGGACAGGAAACCATCTGAACCACTAAATTCTTATCACTATACAGAGCGGGGACTATATAGTGGACTTATTAGTGAACTCAGTTAACTGACCGTTTGGACAGATGATCACTACTTTTCGCTCCCCGTTGGTCACCTGACTCCACCTCCACCGCACAGAGCCTACGCCATCTTTGTTATTTGTTGCCACTGTCGGGTAGCGACAGCGGGACCACAAATCCCATGATGCCTTGCAAGGAGAGATCTCCTCTAGTGACCATGGATGATCACTATTTTTCAAGGTGCATTATGGGAAATTTTGAGTCCACTTTTCATCTACTAGACATTCAGAAACTCATCTAAAATGCTGTAAACCACTATACAGTGCCCTATATAGTGATAATGGGGGACGTTCAGACACAGCCTTTGACTGAAACAGAAAACAACGCATGTGCTGCACAAATATGTTAAATTAATATATAAAAAATTACGAAATATGTATCAGTTTATAAAATATAATATTAAGAGATAATTTATAACAAAATAAGCTATTTGTTTATTTGCTTAAAGCCTTATCTTTTAAATATTTATTGGTTGCTCTTTAAGCTGTTGATGACGCAGGTGCAGAAAATGGAAAAGTCCAACCTAAACTACACATAATGGCTGAAGCTGCATGTAGTCATTGTTGACTTTTAACTAGATAAACTTTTAGAAACACTGATTTAAATATATTTAAGGATTTAATGGATTGATTATTTCAGACGGGAAAACCAGATCAAAGAGTTTCTAGTGATTATATTTTTTAAATATGATGCCACCCAATAAGGATTCAGCCAAGCCCATGTGAAGCAAGTGGAGTCCGACAAACAGCTTGCATTAGAAAATAAACAGCCCCATCTAGAGGACAAAGACTGCCATTGCAGGTTTTACTTTTTCTTTGCCTTGATATCAAGAAAACAAAGCAAAATCAGCAATTCAGACGATGACATATTTAATGTGGCCTTTATGACTGCGGTGTAACACATACAGAGGGAGGTGAGCTGTTTTGAGTGAGAAGTGAGGGATTAGTCTCATAGTTACCTTTCCCGTTTGACGGAGAGGAGCAGTCCTCTTCTGTGACATCATTTCCCTGAAATAAAATAAAAGATGAAAGCTCTGAAACATGAAAATAAAAATTTGCTCCAATAAATCTACTTATGTGTGTCGGTCACAGTAACCTCTGAATCCTGCTCCTCTACAGCCAAAGAGTAATTGTTTCCCTTTGATTCCCTGGAAAACTCCTAAATGAGGGGGAAAAAAGGAGAGAATTCAAGCAGGGACTGTCTTAGCTCAACAGGATCATCATGAAGCCATTTTTATCCGCCAGGATAAAAATCTCACCCCGTCCTGGTGTGGTGCAGCTCTGCTCTCCATCGGAGCGTCTCGGTCCTCCTCTCCATCCACGTCTCCCTCCCCGACTCCAGCGGGCTCAGGTTCAGCGCCGGCCAGGTAGGACCCTGACATGGAGGACATGGTGTCAGCGCTGATGTGAGAGTGCTGCGAGTGGGACGAGGCCATTGACATCACTGACTGGGCCAGGCTGCTGCTCACCGGGTCTGACAGACAGAAGGAGACATGATGATGTCCAGCTTAAGTTTTGGACTTTATGATTTCTACTGAATATCCACTGGATATTTCATTTAACTGGGACAGAAAAATAAGGATCTCTTTATCCTTTCAAAAGCAAATGCAACTAATGTCTTAAAGAAATTAAACAAGCCTTGAAATTGAATTTGTTATTGTTTTTATAATATGAGACTTTAAATTTCTCCACACCAGTTCACAGTATCTGTTGGTCTCCAGTACATTTGATTCTTAATGTTCTCGAGCAAAACATTACGACATTCAGAGAACCACTGGATTTATACGACCCTAATCATTTATGGTATCAGAACAAAAGGGGCTAACATAAAAAAATAAAAATAACACAAAAGTTATCATTTCCTTCTAATGTCGGTTGATGGATGACACTAAATACCATTTAATACATTCAAGTTTGTGTAACAAGGCAAATGTCAAAAGGTCATGGAAACTGTTTATACAGCAAAGAATAAGAGGTTATAATATCCATACTTCTCCCTGCATGCTTCTTCCCATCATTAAGGTTTGCCTTTTTTTCTTAGCTAAGTCTTCAGGTCAGACCACAGCATTCAACTTAAGACCAGGATCTCCTTAGAACATCAATTATTTCCTTCTTTCACAACTCTGTTTCAGCTCTTCTGCTGTATTTAGGATTTTTCCCCAGTTTTGGACCCAAGTTCATATTTTGGACAAATAGCCACACATTAAAACCTAGAATATTTAAACAAAAAGAGGAGTTCATACATTATTTGCATCCTACCTCCACATCCAAGCTTGACATTTGGGCTGAAGGGTTTTTGTGGGTAGTTTTGTCTAAACATAGCCTGTGCATTATGGAGCAACACATAATGGACTCTGTTCTAGAAGACCAGATTGACCAGAAGGATTTGTAAACAAATTGTGATTCTTTTTTTTTTTTATATGTTTTTCATAAGAGAATAATAGTTTTGGTAAAGAATAATGAATATAAGTTTAGCAAATGTTCTTCTTTGAAAGCCAGGCAGCAAAGATTTGCTCCTCTAATGTCTTTGTCTCTCCAACCTAATATTGCCTTAACACACTGCAATGCTCCAGGAAGTTAAAACTGCTGCTTTATAAGTCTGGTCATTTGATTGGCAGCACCAGTCTGCAAGTTTAATTCCTTCACATTAACAGTAAGGGTTTTCTCAGCTTATACCATAACTGAATATGGTACATTTACAAAAGAAGTACGAATAAATGAATAAAAAAAAAAAATGTTAACATTTTCTGTTTTTCATTTTATTTCATTATATTTCTGTCTAAATAGAAAGAATATATATATATATATATTTAAATAATGAAATATATTATAAGTTGAACTGAGAGATTGTTTTTAAAAATGGAGCAAAGCAGAACTGACATGTGAAATATTAAATCTTCTGATGTACAACAGTTGTCTTGTTGATACTGTTATTAATCAAGATGACATCAGGAGTCCTATTTGATGATGCAAACTCGGTTTCTGCCCTGTTTTCTGTACCTTCAGGGGAGGTGATGGTGGAGGAGAGAGGGGTGCCGGTGCAGGGCGACTGATCGATGGCTCCAGAGGAGGAAAGCGTCAGGTTCTCGCTGTCTGGAGTCACTCCGCACTGGAAGACAGGCCGGTGAGCGTATGGAGAAACATCTCAAAGACATTTTTAGGTTGACAAAAACCTCACTGTTCCAAAAATCTAAAACCTTTCAGAGTGATACCAAAAAAAGCTTTTTTTTATTTACATTTTGATCATAAAAAGCTCATATTCAGCATCTCAGAAAATTATTGGATTAAAAAAAAAAAACTTAAAAAGCATTCCCTAATGTACTAGTTAGTTAAGTAATGACTGCATTATGGCTGATACAGCTGCTCGGAAAACTGCTGAGTCATTAGCATCCTCAGCAAGGAGCATAGGCCACACAAGCTAAAGCTAAAGAAGCTAGTTGTTTAGCATACTCAGAAACATTGAGGGAATGATGCTTCTTTCTGCTCACAAACTTTATGAAGACATTGGTTTCACCCTTTCAGCAGGACTTGGCAAATGCCAACACTGCCAAAGGTCCAACAAGCTGGTTCAATGACCACGGTGTTGCGGTGCTTCATTGGTCAATTAACCGCTCAGACCTGAAGCCCTTGAATCAGAGTTTCTACAACAGAAGTTAAATTCAAAACTTTTTAATGCCACTTAAAATAAAAATTTAGGACCAACTTGACAATAAAAGATAAACCTGGTAGCGACAAATTTACCCCAAATGTTTATTTTAACATAAACCACTACTTTCTGACCCAGTAGATGCGTTTAAAATTTTGAAAAACTTCCCATATAGGAAGAAAGCTAAAAACAAACATATTTTTAACAAATACTGAACTGAATTCACTAACTTTGTTTTGTTCCCTACTGAATTCCTCTACTCTCATTTTTGGCAGGATAATGTTTGGCGGTACGCCAAGATGAGATGTGGTTCTACTGGCGCTGTTTGTGATGTGAGAGATGCTGTGGAGGCGTTGCAGAGACAAGGGTGGAACAGAACTGAGAGATACCTGCTGCTTCTCCATAACTTGATATTGACGCTTTGAGTTTCATGCTTTGCAGATGCGTCTTCACTGCCTTGATTCCCATGCAGAAAACTCTTGGATGGCAGTCTATTTTATGTTGAATTTAAAACTTCCCCATGTTGTCCGGATAAAAAGTTAATGGCACATCATCCCAAGGTCCGGCCGCAACATCTTTTTTATTGGTTCCGCTATCAGGACGGAACCAATAACGGTTACAGGGAGCGGTTTGGTAAATGTAAGAAAAATAATGTAAATTATTTTATTGTTTGATATGGATTACCAAAACAAAATCCTATTTCTGATTTGGTAACAATTTTAAGACCTATGAAAGACTGATTTAAGAAATTTTAATACCAATTAAGGCCTTGATTTTATATTGAAGAATTGAATGCCTTTTAAGACTTTTTAAGGATCTGCAGGAAACCTGTTGGATAATCTACAGATTATTGTCAGGAGGAAGATGAGGGATACCAAGATCAACAAAGCAGATGGAAAATCCGGGGTTTTTACTCCACCTCAGTAGAACCGTGGGCTGATGCAGGAATTCCTGACCAATCATGGACAGAATTCTAATGGGCATTCGGATATTTTTGTTTATATAATTCATTATTGATGCCATTTAAATCTCATTTATTATTCAACATTTCTGAGAAACTAGATTTTGGGGTTTGCATCATCTGTAAGCCACGATTATCAAAAATACAACAAACAAAAATCTGAACTGTTTCATAAAACAGACAGACAGACGCACCTCCTGCTGATCGACGGCCACTTTGGGACAACATGCATCCGATTCACTGCCAGACTTCTCGTCCTCTTCTTCGGGAAGCACGGAGGAGTTCTGGGAAAGTGATCTGCAACAAACAAAGATGATGCATCAAATTCTGAATATTTTATTGTATAACATGAAACATGTGATGACTGAAATGAATGCTTCAAAATTTAATCTGCATCATTTATTGTCATTGATTTTAAGATTCTTTATATTTGTTTTAGGAAAGATAGAAGGACTAAAATAATCAAGGGAGAGAGTATGTAAGAAAGAAAGGAGAGACAGTAGGAAGTAAATATGATATGGAGTCAAATTTAGGAGTAAAAGTGTCTTTGCTCATTTTTTTTCTATGTTATCCAGACCTAAAAAAAAACCTTAAGATTAAAATCCACACTTTGTCAGAATACAGAGGAACAACTCCATTTCAAAGTGTTTGGAAACATATTGTTAAAAATACATATATTTTACTTTTCCCTTGCATAAAACTGGTCTTTTTTCTACTATTAAATGTAAACAACTCTGCAGCAGGGATTCATTTTTGTTACCTTGCAAGTAAGATTAAATATGGTGAGATTTTTTAATTCACAAACTCCCAAAATACATCTTTCCTGAAGCCAACAGATGCATAAGCACCGGTTTTAGCTGGAATACCCTCTATTTCTTTTTGAAAAACAAGCAAAAGGACGCAATTTGTGCCTTTGTGGATGGGAAAGATGTTTGCATGTTCCTCCAGATCAGATTTGGTAAGAATTTGATTTATCCATTAACTATGCTAGTTGTGAAACAAATCAAGAATGTGATACTTCACAGCTGCTACTGCTGCTGCAATTGGCTAAAAACTCGACATGGGAGGCATGTGCTGCTTGATTTACCCAATCAGCTTAAAGAATTGTAGTGAATGTCCCTCCCTTCTGCAAACACTTTCTCAGATTGATACCTTGTAGTTAAATTCAAACACAAGGTAACTTTAACAGCCTCTTCTGATAAATGAGACTCTGGATGTTATTGACCTTAACGATAAAGATCAGAAGAAGAGATACTTACTTTGAACCACTCTTTTTCAGTTTTATTCCCTGACTGGAGTTGGACTGGTCAAGAGGGGAGAGGGATCTGGCCGGGTGGGGCTCACTGCTATATGGTGGCAACACTCCAGCGACGTGGCTGGGACCAGAATGGAGAGGAGGAGGATCCACAGAGGAGGTATTCAAGGGCCCATTCAGGGCCTCAAGCAGAGAAACAGCCTCATAACCGGGAGGGATGTGTTCCGATGCCTGCTGCAAGAAAACCAGAGCAGGAAAATATGTTTACAGTAAAGCATTAGGATCATTTTACCTTCTTCCTGCATCGGCTGAGCCTCACTGAGTGTTCTTCCGAGTCCGATGTCTGGGAGGTGATGACGGGGTTAAAGCTGGTGGGCGACAGAGGACTGAGCTTCTTCCTCATTGCTCGAATTTGCAGCAGAGCTCTAAAGGCTGACAGTGAAAAAAAAAAACAGCAATGATGATATCAGAAAGCAAATTTGATGTCAAGCTTAGCAGGTCAGTTAAAAAAAACCCTCATAGAAGCAACGATGGAGTCAAAGCAAACCTGCTGCTTTTATTAGACACCAAAGAAATTATAAAGTTATTTATTTTTTAGGCGGAACATTTTTCCAACCTTACTGAAGCTTTCTCAGTCCAGCTGATGGACACTGAAAGCTCCATGAAGTCACTGATTAATAACTTAATCAGGTGGTACTTAATCGCAACTAAAATGGACCATGTCATCAAAAACAATCAGACCATGTAATTAAGCTGTTATTCTGCACTTTAAGGCTACTCCCATATCAAAAACACATGCGCCACTGGACTTCGTATCAGCAAAAGTCTAATCTTTAATGAAATGGATCAATGCCTGGGACAAAGGTCCTGAAAACACAGCAACTTCAATCCTAACCATTAAAACACTAAACCAGCTGAACACCTTTATGAGTGGAAACAGGAAGAGCTTAAAAAAAGAGATTTATCAGATGGCCAAATCCTTTCAGATTAAATGCTTAACATTTTGACCTTTACTCCTTCAGACGGAAAATCCGCTGATCTGCTGAAACTGTAAAAAAAGTAAGCCAATTTTTGGTTGAAAACAGCACATTTTCCTTTTTATTCAAGTAGATAAGACAATTTATCAACGAAATAAGATGACTGACTTTTAAAATATGTCAAACTTTTTGCAATATCTTATTTCTAGTGCTGAATATCCAACTATTCCATTTTAAGGGAAATAAAATACTAATTCCATTGGTAGAGTTACTTGCTCAAATTAGGGGAAATACACTTTATTTAAAGAATTTTACTTGTTTTAAGATCAGTTTTTACAGTTCAAAAACAGCTGTCAATGGGTGCAGGAGCACTTCATTAGAGGAAGTTGCTCTTTTCAACTTGATGTAATTCAAAACCTACCTAGGTAAGAAATTAAAGAAATCTTTAAACCTGAAATTGGAGTAAAGTTTTTGTGTTTGCAAAATGATGAGCAAATGTGGAAAACAGACCGTACCATATAAAACATGGCTGACCATCTACGTACTTTTACATTTTGACCTCAAAGCACCAATAATCTGACGTTGTACGGCTTTACTGCATTCTGAAGAAACTATTTAGCAATTTGAATCCGCTGTAAAAATCCTTCAGAAAATGTCCTTTTAATTAGATGAGTATCTACATCCTACAGATCCAAGTCAGCAACAATTTATATATAGAATTAAAACAGGCAACTTTACACCCTGAAAAAAGTCTAAGACCAGCACCGCACACCTCATATGTCCTTCTTAAATTATTCTATAAGATCCACATTCCCATAAAAGCTACAAGATATAAAACATTCAGAGCTGAAATAAGTATATTTTTTCATATTTAATACTCATTACTCAAGCATTCACATTCTTAATCACATACTGATTAAGTACGGTAATACCTAAAAACAAAAAAAAGTAAAAATATTAAATTAAAATGACTAATAATGTAAATAAAAATATATGAATTTATTTATAAGTTTAATTAATTTGATGCAATCATCTTAGATCCCATTAAATTTTTTTGTTTCCCTCAAATATTGCCTTTTTTAATGGATTGTATTTGTGGAACTAATGGCTTTCCATATCTGCTGCAGGCCGTGTTTGAGTGACACGTTTAGATAGATTTGAGTTCCAAATCTTATGGCCAGACATTTTTTTTTCATCAGTTATGGATCAACAGCAGGATCTTCCTTTTATCCGCTCATCATGCAGCAGTGGACGCCCTGTTGCAAAACCTATTGGACCTGTTCTACAGTAAATATAACGATCCAGCAAAAATACAAAACAGATTCTTGGGAAGTTTGCTTGTAATTTTGTCTGAAACACTCTTTTTACAATCATAAAGACTTATAGGAAGATATATGGAGGTAAAAAATGTGGATTAGTGCTACTTTAAAGCAATAAACTGTGTTTTAAAGTGGCTATTAAGATTTATTTTGCCAGTGAAAGCTAGTTTCTGTGAAGGTGAACTCACGCAGCCTGCAGATGGGACAGCAGTTGGCCTGGTAGCGCAAAGTGTCTGCGCAGGCGTTACACAAACATAGATGTCTGCACGGGAGGATGAGGGTGTCTCGCACATCAGACAAGCACACCACGCATTCTGCGCTGTTGTCGCTGATCTCGTCATCGGCCACCTGAAGAAGAAGAAGGAAAAGAGAACATTTTCAAAGAGCATAACCGACCAAAGCAGACAGCCCTGATAAAAGATGACATTAATTCCTCTTGTGTTTTTTTTATTCCTACCTTTGATTCCTGACTGTTGTATTTGTTCTCGATCCCATAGATCTCCTGCAGCAGGTAGCTAACTCCATCCACCTGGGAAAAGGAACACAGAGAATAAAGTCAAACAGTGTATGGCGTTATTTATTCAACAGGAAAAAGAAAATTGTTAAAAATTTTTAAGTCTTCGGAGGAAGAAAGTATCTGATTTATTCACCACTTGCTTCTGCTTCAGAGGTTTTACACAGAAACTTCCATCCATGTGCTGCAAAACAACATGACATGCACATTAAAGAAAAAAGTAAAACCTAATATATTTTGTTCTTGATCCAGAAGCATTTGGTTCCAGGTTCTGGCTCATTTTACCTTTTCAAACGTAGCCAATAGGATGTGAGAATGGCCCAAATGTTCTGGAGAGATAAAACACCATGGATCACCTTAAATTCTGCTGCGGTATTTTCACCCCACCTTAACACGTCCTCTTACCTTCTCCCTCGTCTACCACAGCCTGCACAACCATCGGGAAGATCTCCTTGTCTACATCAAACAGCAGCTGAGGAGAGAGAGACGCAAGCATTCATTATGCCGCACAGGCGGCCTTCCCTCGCCAGCAGATTCAGGATGAGGCAGCTTACTTCGTCGTCCGCCCATTCGCTGAGGTTGACGGTGTGCGAGGGCAGGCAGAACTGCTGGCACACTCCTCTCTTAAAGTGAACAGTTTCTGATTGCAGCGAGCTGTCCTGTGGCAGGTAGCTGCAGAGGTCAGAAAGAGAGTCGCCAGCAGGTCAGGAATCTTAACAGAAGCCTGAAAAAAATTGCTACTCCTGTACTTTTTATAAATGCATGTCAATACAAATTTTGTGCGTGTGTATGTGGCTGCAAAATATGTGAACACCTACAGTCAGAGCAAGGATTTCCATGTTATATAATAGAGGTGTTTGTTGGCAGAACATGCATGATTATGAAGCTAGGAGCCGCTTCAGAGCGGATCCTAAAATTAGGATTGTTCTGCACTAAACACAGTTTATGATTAATTTATCTGTTCCATTAAAAAGAAAAACAAAAAAGGGAAGCTTTTAGTTCCTTCTGGGGCTTCATGACCACCTCAGAATAGGATATACATTTTACATGTACAAGTCCAAACTGGTTTTGATATGACTACATTGAACATATTTAAAACTCGGTTTAAAGTGTCTTGCTTGGTGAGTTCAATGTTTCCTTAAACTGTTTTCTTTCTTAGCTGAAAGCGTAAAGCTAAATTATTTAATAGAACACCCTGAAACAAAACACCTTATTGAAAATGTTGAGAAGAAAAGCAGGGAAGGAAAAAAACAAAAACAATGCGGCTACTATAAGGTGACCGCCCTTGATTTTTTTTTCCTGTGCTACGTGTTTGTATCCTGTTAAAATCAGATATTTACAAACATGAATAAATAACCTTTGTTCACACTGACTGATGTTAAGGCAGATTAAACAGTTCCGGATTTAGACCAGTTAGAGAATAACCTGTTATGGTGTGGATTAAATATCAACCACAGTAATAAAGAAAAAAGCTTAAGTGGAGACGGATGAAGCCAGTCAGAGAGGGCCAACATCCAGAGAAAAAAGGATTCAACTTCAAGGGCTAAAAGGCGACTTAGGCAGAAGAATCTCCAATCTCCAAAATCAAAAAGAAACAGCAGATTAAAGCCTAATAGCCAGATTATAGATTTCAAATGAACACAGAGACAACAACTGTAATATTAGGACAGACTTCCTTAAAAGCTTTTAAACTGAAATTGAGGTGATGATCAATATGTCAAAGAAAAGGGTTAGGTTAACCTTAAAAGAAAGTTTCTGATTTTACAATTAAGGCTGAAAGCAGGACGTTATCATTCTGGAGAGACTGCAGATCACTATTTCAAAACTCCAAACTGTCACTCTGGATTCTTCCCAGAATGCTCCCATTACTATAATTCTCTAGCTGAAAACTAGAAGTTGTTGTCGAGTCTTCATCAGAAAGGCCTGATTTTCATTTTTTTAGGTAGAGCTGAAAAAAGGCGTGTCAGAGAGATGCAGTTGACTAATGCGGTTGAATGACATCAGTGCTGTCAGGAGGAATGGGCCAAAATCTCGACAAACTACTGCTACAACCTTGTGGCAGGATACCCGAATCACTGGGAATTCTTCTGATAGTTTCTACTAATTACCGGTAGTTAAAAAATAAACCCAAACTTTATAAATCTAAACACGTTTTTAACATTTTGAACAAAAATTTCTGGCAATTTCCACTAAGAATCATATGTTGCAAGTATGCCAAAACAGACTGTAGAATTCAACTGTGATCAATCCAAATAAAAACAAGAATCTGGACTATTTCCACCCCCGAATGTGTGTGCACTTTAACTTACACTGGCACTCCATTGTGAAACTCCTCTATGGCCTGGTAGTAAATGGTGATGGCGACCTGCGTGTCCGCGTCAAACGTGAACTCTACATTGTAGCACGCCCTGTTCTTCCCCGCCACCTCGTCACCCGGCAACTTCAGGTCCTCGCTACATCTGGAAAAAAAAAAAAAGGGGGGGAACGTTCTTGAACTCTTGCAGATGGAGCTATAGTGGTTTAAATTCATTATCTAAGATCCTGAGAATATACATTGAAGTTTCTTGTTATTGGAAAATGTGCACAGATCTAAAGGTTTGAAAACATTCCAACGCACAGGAATTTCATTACATTATATAGACATGTAACACAAATATGATTGAGCTGATAAAAGAAATGTTCTGTTTACCTCAGACATGAGTGTGTGACAATAATGGCCAAATGCTAAGAGGTACATGTCAGCGTCACTTAAAAGAATGAATGATTTGACACACTCTCTATAAATACCTCTTTTAAGTTGTGCCATAAAAATAGCTTGGCTGACCAAACCCTGTGCGAGTTGCTTAATGGCATGTTATGCCACCTAGAAAGGGGCATGTACCTCACGAGCCGCAGCGTGTCCTTTCGAATGTTTATAAGGCTTCGTAGCGTCTTTACTGGTTCCTGAGGTGGCGGAGCTGCATATGGGAACTGGACACAAAAGACACAGAAAAAGAAATTAGATATAACATACATGCTGTGAGACCAAGGAGGGAGAGCTCCATCTTTTCTCTTAGATCAACCCAGCATTCCTTTTCTTGACAAACATCAAACTCTGGGTTGGACAATGGCCTCAATAGATCCTGATAACCTTAACGTGGAAGAGCCTTAGGTTGTCAGCACGGATCTAGCTGGTGCTGACAAATGCTGAGTCTGGGCAAAAGAAATCTCCTCAGTTACAGCTGACACTATAAGAAATGTTTGTTTTCTCTTAGAAGTCACTAAAAAGTGAGACCAATGTGAAAAAGAAAACATCCTAACAGTTAGTAATATTTACAAGGTGCTTCCTGGACTAAATGAAACAGTTTTTTTTTTAATCATTTACCCATTAAGTAAAATGCAAACTGCTGTATATTTAAATGTTTAGAATCTGACCTTGTAGTTAACAACCACGTTGCAAAAGGCAAATATTTGCTGAAATCTTTTTACCTTAAAGTTTAACTAACTAGTGTAAATCTGTATAACTAGTTGATGTACTATAGAGAGAAATGAAGCTTTAAATGTTGGTGTTTCAGGAAAAAAAAAAAAAAAAGACGCCAACAAGAAAACATAAAACTCATTTTAAAATCTGTCAACAGTGGGACTTGGTTTGAAAAAGATGTCTCACTACCCTGGATCCAATTGGGTAAAACCTCTAAAAGACAAAAAATACCTTCGCTAATACGTCTAAACTTATCAGCATAGGGGAGGGGCTTTAACATAAAGGCCCACCACAGACTTTGTGACCTAAAGAGTTGACGGCTTTTAGATATTTTAAATGATTCCTCAGGCCAATAAAGAGAGGTTGACCCTAACAATAATACGAGTATATTGTAAGTTGGGAGAACACGCAACGTCATTGGTCAGGTCATGTGACCTGAAAGAACGTATCGCTTTACGGGCAAAGGCTCTTATATCGTCATGGAGCTATGGCTGTTGCTCTACTATTTTTCCGCCTGCTCGACTACTCGTCATGGCTGAGGAAAGGAAAAAGTTTAAACCTTCTGAAGAGGCTAAAAAGAGTCTTGTAAAGGAGTTTATTCGTTGGTGCAGGCTGAAAGAAGAAGAAGCCGGATGTAAAACCGATTCTCTTTTCTCAACTTTATTATTAGACTTGTAAGTTAACACTTTGCTCCTAGTAAACAGTCATATATCTTTATTATTTTTTGTACATTTAGGACAAGCAAAATACGGGCAGTTACAGGTCTAGTGCCCCTAGTGGCCAAAAGTTACAAGCTATGACTTTGACTTTTATTTGATGTCTACGGGACTTGTAAAAGTGTTTCGAATGTTTTTTATTTGTTTTCGTAAAATGCTATTTGTTTTGAATTTTTAACAGTGTTTTGTTTATTTATTTATTTATTTTTAAAATATTAATTTGTTTTCTGAAATGATTATTTGTTTTGGAACTTGTAAAAGTTTTTTTGATTTTGTAATGTTGGTCTGCACCTCCCGGCCACCGTAGATGTCTAATAATCAACTAATTAAAGCTTTATAATCAAATACTTTCGGAAGAAAGTGACCCAAAAATTTAAAATCGTGTCTATAAAGCTGTGTTTAGACACAAGGATGATAACTGGGAAAAGTATCATATTTATTAAGACATTAGGAGTCTATTCATATATACTACAAATACTTCTTATATTGGAAATTTACTTGTAAATACATGCACCAACTTATAAGAAAACAGCCTATAAAAGTATATAAGGTGTCATTTTACAACCCGTTTTTTTATTATTACCTTTTCTCTGCATTATTTTGGTGTAACAGCAATTTAGGAGCATAAAGGACTGTTATTTGCATTACTGAACACTGTATGTCAGCAAGTAAACACATTAAAAACATTGTCTAGAAAAATTAAGCAAAGTTTTTATACTCTTAAAAAGTACACTGGTGCACAAAAAAACGGCAATTAAAATAGATAGATTAAAAGCTACCAAATGTATTTATTCGTCAAGCTGACACTTTTAAGCAGTTTATTAAGGTTACTACCAGATTTGAATTTCAATGTTCTTTGTTTACCAAATTAAAATTTCAAAATTTTCCGTTAAAATATTTAGTCTAGTCTATAAAGATGAAAATAATGCGTTGTGTTTTTTGAGTTTGATCACTGAAAACACCCTAATTGGTTCATTGAGCTCCTAAGTGTGCAGGAACCTTCTCTAGTGAGCTGGTTTGGCCACCAAGACAACAAGTTGAATTTTCACATTACCCTAACCATAGTGAACAACTAGCGTGCCTATTAAAATGTCACTAGTGATCCCATAGTTATGTCGGGGCGTCAACATTGTGAGGTTTTTAATAACTACTAGTTACCTAGTATGAGAAAAAGCCAACTAGTTGGAGCTTTTTTTACACTACACTGGAAAAACGATCTAGAAATAAATAAAAATGTCTTAAATTAATTTACCATTAATTTCAGTATGTAATTGTGATAGTTTGCCAATGGAATTAATATTTTTACTCTTAGAATAAGATTAGTAAAAATGCACTTGAAATTAGACAAGGCAATTGCATTTTCTTATTTGAAGTGTAAATTGTCTTGTTCCATTGGCAACATGTCTCTTTTACCTCCTCAATCCAAGAACAAATGCAATTATTTTAAGAAAAAATAACTTTTTTAGATTTCGATTTTTTCCAGTGTAGCGAGCCAAAAGTGATTAAATTGGGCAAAAAGGAAATTAATTGTAATGGCCTTTTTTATTATTCAAGCAAAATATTAAAATGACTATGAGTACATTTACTTTGTCACAAAATAGCAGGTGAGGCTTGCAGCTATTGTCAAAGATATCAAACAGTAATCTAATTTTTTTGCCCTTTTTATACGTAACCTTTAAACAGTGCTGTTTGCGGTTCATTGCCAGAAAATCTCTCAGTGCGTGTTTGAGGCCAAAAGCTGCTGAATGAGTGCAAGGGCCGAGCCGGAGCGGTTTGAGGATCCCAGGAGAAGAAACATGCAGGATGTGGTCGGGATACCTCCACAGTACAACCCCTCATCTGAGTTCCCGTGTGTTTAAGGGTGTTTGTGTGGCTTGAATAACACCATATTCAGCACTATTACACATCTGGGCTCAGCAGGAGTCACGCCTGCAAACCACACAAACAAACACACACACACACACAGAGAGCTGCTGCTGAAACAGACCGTTCACTCAGACCTCACTGGCTGCACTCTGTCACTTTACCTACCTACACGGCTACTTAAGGTTCAGTCGAAACTATTTGAGCTTTTTACTAAATAGAAATTAGTAAAAAATTATGTTGACAAAAGATAGAGTTGCAATTAATAAAAATTTGCTATGTGAATGTGTGGATTAACATTAATGCAGAAAGTTGTAAACATTTTAGATTTAAAAAAACAAGTTTCCTTTTGTTCAGCTAGGGGCGGGAATTTATTGTACTGTTTATCATGATATATTTCTGGTCATAATAAGAGTTTTGATCTATTGTCTATATGAGAAATTAGAATCAATGATGATTAAAAACCAGAAAGTGGGGGAATTATCAGAACTTTACTTTTTCTTTCTTTTTCTTTTTCCAGTGGGGCATTAATATATTTGAAGAATATGATTAAATGCGGCTCCTAGAGATGTTTAGTGATGCATATCCTACCTCTGTCCTACAGGTGCCGCATTTCAATGTGTATATTGCAGTGGTACACAGTCACAGCCATACAGTTACATAAAAAAAGACAGGAGAATTATGTTTGGTTTTTTTGTTACTTTTATCGTTACCACGATAATATCACCAAATATCTTGATAAGGTGCATATTGCACAAATTCAGTTGTTTTTTGTTTCTTGCTGAGTACCAGGATATTATGGCACTAGATCTCTTTCCGAAATCTGCAACTGTTAGCAGGGCTAATGAACTTAAAGCAAAGGTTCTCTATTTATTCACTGGATTCTGAAACCCCGAAAAAAGTGAAGTCAACTGCCGCCATCTTGCTACTCCCCACTCTCACTGAGATGCGCCTAAAAATGCCTACGTGTGTAGCATTTGGCTGCAAAAACAAGAAGTATGCTGGTTCTGAGAGGACTTTTCGCAGCTAATTTTACAGTCAGTGGATGTACTAACCAAGAAAATCCATATATGCGCCAATATATCCAATAGTATAGTATGTAGCATAACATCAGTCTGGCTATCTTGAACCCACTTGACTGATTAACCATCGACAATGTTGTGTAACGTTAGAAAATAGAAAGTAGAGTAAATAAAAGGTAATTCGCTGTGAAATGTGAATGTAGTCATTTTTGATTAAATGGACGATGTTGTCGGTTTTTTTGTAATGTTTGGTATATTTCTCATTAGAAAAAGACATGCTGAAATATGTTGTGTGTTTTACTTATGGAAAAAAAAAAACTCAAAACATTTGACATGTGAAATGATATTTAATATGCAATTACCATAACAATTTGCAAAAACATAAAGTAAGGAGCATTTAATTGGTTTTCTATTGGCACGGCAGCTGCTTTAGAATTAGATAAAGAGGAAAACATTGTGTCTAAAGTAGCTGAACCTTAGCAGAATCACCCCCTATTGTATCCGATTGATGAAACCGAAACTAACCACAAAAAATAATAATAATAAACTAATAGAAACTCTATTATCTTGATAACTTTAAAAAAAATTTTTATTATTATTCTGCAGTGACAGATTACATAAAGCATCATAGGCGTCGTTGCGCATGCTCTCAGGGTGCAACCATTTAATTTGATCTTTTATTACATGCAGCTTTTATCTAGCAATGCTCACCTGGATATGTGCTCTCAGGCCATTTAAATGACAATCACCGTCATCCAGTGAGGACAAGGTGCAGCTGTGACCCTGCTGCCATCCACACCACATCATTCTGCATATTATTTACTGGCCTACATTCGGCATATTAAGCTATAAATACTAGGAGCAAACTCAGGATTTTACTAGGAGTAAAAATCCATTCTGTGAGAACAATATGTTAACCTATGATGCAACCTATTCATTGGTAAAATAAAGTCATAACTAGGGAGTAAACCCTTTATGGTGGCAGAGATTTTTTGTCTTTGTGTTTTTACGCTTATCGGCCATTGGCCTGCTTAGAACTGCACCCCTTGCATAAAAGACAGTTCAACTAAGTTTTATCTGCTGGACAGATGGACTTAAAGATAACAGAGTAATTTAGGAAACAGACTAGCTTAAATGGCTGCAAGTTTCTAAGTTTATTTGAGTGTAAAACAGAAAACAGTAGAATGTAGGAAAATGGCTGTCAACATTAAATGGGCTTAACAACTGCTGCGGTAAAATTACTGCTACCTTGCTGCCCTACTGAATGGTTCAATAGTTCATAAAAGCTGTCTAAGAACATTTTTTATTCCTAAGACTTTCTATTAAACCCTTAAAAATAGCTTCAGATACTGGCATACTTGTGGCGCCAGTGTGGTGCAGCAGACAGAAAGAACAACTGCGGCTAGTCCTATGAAACCAAACCCCATTATACAACGCTGCTAAAGCATTGAAAAAAAAAATACAGATCAAAATGGAAAACCAACACTGAAGCTACTATCTAAATTATGTGCCTACGGCGGGATTACACACAACCAGAAAACCAGGGGAAAACCGTTTGACTAATTTCAGCCCTAGCAGAGCCAGAAACAGCAGAACCACTGAGATCGGTGCTGAGAAAAAGACGCATTTTTATTTTAGCTTGATTCCCTTTTTCCCTCTGCAGGCGCAAGGGCTTTTATTCTGCAGCTCTCTCTAATTTGACCTTCAGGCTCTTGATGGAGTTTGAACAAACTCTCCAGAGAATGTGTCACTTGTCCGTCTCGCAGCACATGGAGTCAGCAGATAATGATTTTCCAGTCTAATTAGCTTAATGAGACGAAATAAATTTCAATCTGTGATGGTTTGAAGGGCGGTTAATTGTCTTTGCACAAGTCAGAAAGTCAGCAGCTCCTTTTTAAATGCATGCTCAATCAGTGTGGTGATCGGTATGAAGAAAGAAAGGGACTTAAGTTCTGTTTGCTGGTCACTTTTTGGACCTCGAAGAGAAACATTTTGAAGCTTAATTTTAGTTCAACTTTTTACAAAAGGCTTGTTGGTCAATGGTCAGTAAAAAAAGCACATAAAAATGCATAATAATTAAAATGAAATAATTGCTTTTCTAATTTAACGTTTAACATATTTTTCTTTTTTTTCTATAGTATTCAGTTCAACATGTTTAATGTGCTATAGAGCTATAGATTATTTTCAATTATATAATTCTTATGACCTAAAAACATAAATATCTGCTTCTGTCATAAATAGCTTAAAAGCAGCTAATTGACAAACGCTGAGAAAGCATGAGGGATGTGTGAAGGGAGTATAAAGGAACATTAATGAAAAAAGAATTAAAACTCTCGTCTAACAAAGTTAAACTATTTCTAATTTGACAATTCTAGTCAAAACAACCTTTATTATGAAAAAAGAAAACCTACTGCTACTGGTCTGCTTCCCAGGAAGTTGAGATCCGTATTTTCCCCGAACAGGTAGCCCTCCGGATGGGTGGAGTCAAACTTCTCCCCTCCCATGATGAAATGGTTGGCAAAGTAACTCCCTGCAGAATGAGGAAAGAAGGAATATATTTTAAAAATATATGAGATAAAAAAAATATTATTATTACAACCAGAAAACTCAAACTCATAAAAGCTAAAGAACAACTAAAGACATAAACTTAAATACAAGGCAAAAATGTAACCAAAGTCTTCCATAAAATGACACATTTTGTTAAAATAAAGCATAAAAACAGTAAAAACCTAAAAGCTGTAAGAGATTTTAATAAAAAAAAAAGAACCTAATATGAAGAAAATGGCTTCATTACAGTTTAAAAAAAAATTATACCAATTATATCCAATTGCAATAATTAGAAAATAAGATGTTTGGGGGAAAAAATTAAATTTTTTTACCAGCTAGAAACTTTTTCTGATGATAACAGAGATCCAAGGAGGACAACAAGAGGCTTTAATGGACGTGTTGCTTTTTAATGACAGGCAAGGCTAATATCATAAGACCATAATGGTGGTTCATGGTCTCAACACATGACATGCAGCGCGCCAGAGATGTTTCTGCCTGTGGAAAACCAAAATAGCTCCTTTGAATTATATTTCTGTCATACAATGACAGCCATTACCACACTGGAGAGAAAAAAAAATAGCTCCTCATCCTCATCACATTCTTTTTCTTATTATTTACAGCATGTGGGAAAAGTGGCCTTGTCACCAGTTCCCACAGACGGGAACTGGGGCTGATAGACTGGTTTGACTGGCTGCCGTGGAAACAGCATCCAACACATAAAATCTTCTATCTTTCAAGTGTTTTATTTAAATAATAAAATAATGCAACGCACTTATTGGTAAAATAACACTAGAAATATATCCCCTGATGTTTCCGACCTCTTTTTGGTAGAACGATCGTCTTACTTCATGTCTAATATAACCCTAGTTCTGAGGAGTAATATCTTGATGTGTTCCAACACAATCTCATTTTTGACACTAAAATAGGATTAATCCTAAATCAGGATGGGGAGCTTAGCGTGGTGGAGCTAAGAAGAAACAGACAGGGGATAAAAACTGAAGCAGAAAACAGCAGTAGCAGCTTTAGGTGCAGTTCAAATCGTCACAAGTTTGTTTTTGCTAAACAATGCTGCCCAAATAATATCCGTTGAACATTTTTATGTCACATTAGAAACACAATGATTGATGATGACACAATGATTTGCAGCTTTTCAGATTTAGAAAACTTTTTTTTGTTTTTTTTCTGAGCAGCCATTTTCACGTCTTACTGTAACTGATTTTTAATTGGAATTCAGCCTGAACTTTGTCTGGGCCAGGGTTAAATCAACTAATTTAAACTCCAGGCTTCTGGAGCTTGTGGTTTTCATCTGCTTCAACAGACCTAAAGCAAAGGTGTTGGTTAGCAGTAGGTCTTGTTTTAACTTGATTTAAACTCATTAGGCCAGAAATGCTTAAAAAACTACCTGCAACACACAATTCCCATAGACAGAAGTTGGACAACAATGATCTGAATCATTCCATTTTACGTCCTGTTGTATGTTCAGGGTTACCCACCTGGAAAAGATCTTCCATCCAACTCTTTTGCAAACATGGAGTCCTCCTGGGAAGCTCTGCATTTAACTCCTTAATCCTTAACTGAATTTAATCCTTAACTGAATTTCCCTTTTGTGATTTATAAAGTATTTTTGAATTGAATTTCAACATCCCTGTCATAGCTGAAGAAAAGCATCCCCCCCAGCATGATTCTCCCACCACCATGTTCCCACAATCAAGACTTTTGTATTTAGGCGGATGTGTTGAGGGTGAATTTCATATTTATTTCTATAGCATATTGAACA
>NW_015150465.1:2062176-2096680 GCF_000732505.1 Cyprinodon variegatus
TATATATATATATTGCATTTAAGATGAAAAAATAGCTTTTTGTCTGTCAATATGCTCTACCCAGAACTGCTCTAGTGGATTTTTTTATTTTTATTTATTTTTTTGTTCCATCTGGTTTTATTATGTTAAAAAAAATCTTCTTTAAGGAACCTTTTGCTATATGATTATTAATAGATAAAATAATCGACAGATTAATCATTGGCAACATAATCTTTAGTTGCAGCCCTATATTCAACAAATATCTCTATAGATATATAATGTATGTTTTAAATAAACTGCAGCATAGATTCTAATAGATGGTCTGAGGGCACAGAGGCTGAGGCTCTGCAGGCCCAGCCAGCAGATAAGCAGCAGGTTTATTGATGGAGCTGCAGCGATCAATCCACCACAGTCCGACCTGTTTGTTGGTAACTTACCAGATTTCGGAGGGTAACGATACACCGAATTGGACGGAATGTCCACTTCTTCCACGCCGATGTTCTGCCTGCTGGTTAAAGCTCCCATTTCCAGTCCAATAACCGCCGCACAGCCGAACTGGCATAACACTTCAGGCTCGCTTTGTGCGCCCAGACTCTTCTTTCGCTCTCATTTAATCCAGATGGTGCTGCCTCTGTTCATTTCTGTCCGATCCGAGCCTCTGCCGTGAATGTGACCGTTCCAGGGATTATATAGTAGCTGCTTATCCCCCCTCTGTCTGTTGCTGTGTGTCTGTGTTTTTTCGGGTAGAGAATAGAGGCAGCAGTCGCTTTAACTGCTAGGAAGCAAAAAATCCCCGAGCATGCATCCTCTCCTACATCTCCTGGCAAAGAGACGCTTTTCGACACCTCCGACGAGGCTGATCATACATCCTCCTCCCCACTTCCACTCCTGATTCTGTCAGAGAGCTCTGTGGATCCCCATGACGTCACACCGGCGCAAATCCCGACCGACTTTTTTTTTTTTTTTTTTTTTTTGCGCAGTCCCCCTTTTCTCCTGTTACACTGCAGTGAGTGTTTTAAGTCTAAAAAAAATGTGTCGCTCTCTAATTCAATACATCTGAGATTAAGGAAAGAAAAAAAAGGGAAATAAAACCGTTAAGCTGAGAAAAAAAAAAAAACCGTTAAAAACCACCCGAGCTGCCCATCGACGATGACCTAGGTCGCTTTAAAAACAAAGACAGAAATACATGTCTACGGCGATGGCTATTATGGACTCCAGTTCTACAGGGGGCAGTGTAACGACACAACACCGGGAGGCGGTTACCGTGTAGCCAATCAGAAGAGACTAAGACGGAACCGGAAGTGTGGCTCCTTACAAACTATGCGTCCGCCCGTCCTCCATATTGTGAGGGGTAAATTCTTCTTGGAAACCGGCAAATGGATGTTAGAAAACAGTTTATTTTATTTTATTTTATTTATTTATTTTTTATTAAAAAGAGCATACAATTTTACAATAAATGTTATTTAATTGCTAGGTGAATGTGGAAATCTTAATTCCAACACATGAGTGATTAAAGCGCTACTGTAAGCAGTATCTATTAGGGGATGACCAACATGAAGTACCAGAAGTACAACTTCAACCTTGTCTGCACCTTTGGGATGCATCCCAGCTTCAACATACCTGAATCAGTGAAGTCCATCATCAGTATCTCTTCCAGCTTCACAGAACCCTAGTAAAGGTCAATATATTTGATTTAACTGTGATGTAAAATGGATGCATCAATGGTTGCAGAACATCAGCTCTCAATGACTCAGGTAGTCTATCCCTGAATTATATGTAATTCATCAAATGGTAAATGGGCTGTATTAATATAGAGCTTTATCAAGTCTTAGGGCCCCGAAGCTCTTTAGGGTGATTCAGAATGGGGGATGCTACATTGTAGTCATAGCTGCCCTGGGACAGCCTGACAGAAACGGGATTGCCCCCAACCTCAATGTTTTTAGAGCATATGTAAGATGTTTTTTGGGCTCCTTAAAAATATGCACCAACTCTAAAGCTATGGAACTTATAACCCTAAGTGGTGAACTTAATTTGTAATCTATTTCTTTTTCTGTTTCATGGACCCTGTAGTTCTGTTACCCCAGTATCTCAAGCATACTACTGTCTGCAATTGTACATTCTTTATTTGTAAATAAATTTTGTTAAAAAAAAATTAAAAAAAAGACACGGGGTTGCCATATAGTATAATGGGTGTTCATTTAATCCAGCATTATAACGTTTCGGCAGTGGGAGGTTTTAAGTTTTACTGTAAAACAAAAACAGCTTCTCCATTGTGCTTGTCAGCAGATAAAAGCATGAAGTGCTATACCATCTAAATAGTGGCTGTTTGGGTGTTGCTTTCATCTCCCTGGCACCCAAACCATCCATGTTTGAAAAATCCCTCTGTTCTTTCTTTCTTTTGTTAAGTTTAATGGTGGTTGGCAGACAATTTACCATATACCACCTACTAGTATGGATTGCAGAACAAAATGACAGCATTTAAACAATAAATGTATCTACTTTATATCTATAATAGGGTAATATCCTAAATCTTTATCTAATATAATTGCTATTTATTATTAGCAATATCTTAATCATTTATGTTCCAGATACTCCTGCTCTTCCCTCTCTCCAACAGTGTTACAATGTTTTCCCAACTAACTTTTTTGAGTCCCAAAAACTTTTCAGTTTATCCGGCAATGATCCTGATTTTCTCTGTTTTCTGCTTGGCTTTGTCTGTGCAGTTGATGACACGCTATGAATAAATACAGTTTCTCTACTGTTGGAGTGAAATTATCTACTTTTTCTACTTTATTTTGCTTTTGTACCCGATTCTGTGCTTGATTAATTTCTCCTGCTCTTTGTTCTTGAACTCTCTTCACTGCTTATGCGTAGTTCAAATTTTTGTCATTTTAATGTGTTTTATCTCCACTGCTTTCTGTCTCACCTCACATCCTCTATAGTTAACTCTGCGTTGGCCTCCACAGTTGCAGCACTTTTCTTCAGCATCTTCCCTGCACTCCTTGATTCTGTGTTCTTCTCCACATTTTGAACATCTTTGCTTTCCCCTACAAACAACTACACAACTGCTGCCATTTGTCCATACTTAGACAACTTTTACTGTCATTGTGTAAACACAGAGTGTATACAAATCAAAATTTCATTTAGTACAACTTTTCAGACAGCAAATGAAATTTTCCAATTCTTAAAGTGCAACAGTGATCAAATGTAAACAGTGTGGGGAAAAAAAACATGGTGCAAAAAAAAAAAACGCATTAATATGGAAGGTCAGAGCTTTGCAAGACAATTATATATGTTGCAAATATGCTGTATTTTTGGTGATGGGGAAGAAACTGCTGCAGAATCTGCTGGACCTGCATCGAATGCTTCGAAGCAGGGAGAACGGTCCATGGTGTCGTAGCGCTTACACCTGTAGCACCTGAGTGGAGGCGGAATGAACAACCTAACTCGGAATCTAATGACACCTATTTTGACTTTTTCTGTTAGAATTGACTCTGAAAACTCTATCAGTAGTGACTTGTTGACACTCTTTCCCCTTGTATGTTTTTATAAAGCCTCTCTATCTTGTTAACCTTGCCTCCAATAATGTAATTTTCTAATCAATCTAAATCCTCATTAATTGGTACTCCTGTTATCACTTCTCTCACTGCTTTATTCTCTCCTACTTCTTTTATATAAATTACCATTTGCTTTCCTACGTGTTCAACATCCAATGCTTAGATTTTTTTGCACCTCATTTTTGCAAGTTACCAGCAAGTTTCCATCTCTCAACTCCTTCAATAATTCAAATTCCAAAATGTTCTCATTTATTTCTCTGGGAATCAAAATGGGGCTCAGACGATTCTGTTTATCTTCAGCACCGTATCTTGTATTATTTTAATTCTCCTCTCACAACCTTTCTTCGCACAACTCTTTCTTCATCTAAACTGCTTTCTTCTAATTCCCGTTTATTTCCTTGATTCTCAAACCACCTTTTTCCCCTTTTACTTCCTCTTTCTTATTTGAAACTGTTGTCCAGCCTTCCTCATCACCATCTACCTGATTTGCCATTTTTGAAGCAACCTCAATTATCTGTAATTGTTTTACTTTATGTTTTTTTTTTATATACCTGTCATTTATTTTAATGTATCTCTGTTTCTTATGTTACTTTGCTGCCTCTTGGACAGGACTCCCTTGAAAAAGAGGTTTTTAATCTCAGTGGAAGGTTTTTTCCTGGTTAAATAAAAGTTATATAAAATAAAAATACAATTTTGTTCCATCCACCAACCCGTCAAGCATAAGAATGTTTTTTTTTTTTTTTTTTTTACAGACAATTCGTCAAATGCCAACCTATATGGCTGGTTCCATCTATCTGTTCCAGCACATGTGATTAAAATAAACGCTACGGGTAAAAAAAAAATTATAATAAATAAGAAATTAAAAAAATAAATGCATGACCCCATCAATAACCTGTGAATCCCTCATATAAGTCAAGTGTATGTCAGAAAGAAGTAAAATAAATGGGAGGGTTAATTGGGGAGCAAGGTTGGAAACCAAACTACTTCATTTTACTATAGTATACTACTGCACACTGCAACCTACTGTCATGCCAGTGTAATTTAAAAAAAAAATAAAATAAAGACAGATATCATCCTAACGTTTATTATAACGCTATTAGAAAAAATCCTGATGAATCCCTCGTCTATTAATTTGGTTCTGGCTGACAAACAGGCTGGTAAAAAAGAGGGCTTTTTTTACTATATTAGAGTAGAAAAAATGGAGAATTGTGAATCTTTGAGGTTATATTTAAATTAAACTACTGAATTTTGGAAACGATTATTGTATCTAGTAACTAGACGACAATATAAAAGCAAATTTATCGTTAAATTAAACCCCTAACCGATAGGGAGCGCTGTAAAAACAACACAGAAAGAGGCGGATATCTCAACAGCCAATAAGAGGAGGCCAACAGGAGCGCAAAGAAAGGGGTAAAAGGAAGCTGCGCTGCCGCCATTTCACGTGAAAAGCAGCGCGCTCGGAACACTACTGGGTAGTCCTATTTTCAGAAATTTTATTCAATCAGCGTTATTTTATCGTCTAGCTACTTTAAAGTCGGCTTCGGTGAGTGTATTACACTAAAGAAGCATAGTTATTTCAGTCTAAGCAGCCTCGCTCCGTTGCTTGGAGACGACCAAGAAAGAAAATGAGCTACGGAAGGCCGCCACCAGACGTGGAGGGAATGACCTCCCTCAAAGTGGATAACCTGACTTACAGAACTTCGCCGGAGACTCTCCGTCGAGTTTTCGAGAAGTATGGTCGGGTGGGGGACGTGTATATCCCCCGCGACAGGTACACCAAGGAAAGCCGCGGTTTCGCTTTCGTGCGTTTCCTCGACAAGCGCGACGCCGAAGACGCAATGGACGCCATGGACGGTGCGTTGCTGGACGGGCGCGAGCTGCGAGTTCAGATGGCCCGTTACGGCCGCCCACCGGACTCCATGTACAGCAGGAGAGGAGCTCCACCGCGCAGATACGGGGGCTACGGACGAAGGAGTAGGAGGTAATTCATTTAGGGCTGTTATAACTTCTTGGTTATGCATGTGCTCTAAGAGCACGTGGTCACGTGATCCTCAATTGCCATTAGGTTTGTGAAAATATGGAATTTAGACCATTAGAACTTGCATATGAGTCAAGATTGAGATCCAAACAGATTAAATAATTTACATTAAACATTGCAATTAAATAATTTACATTAAACCACTATCATGTGTGGTTTCTGTCTAAACTAGCTATAGGTTGAGTTTATAATTTTAAACTTTACATTTTGAATAAACGTATAAAACATTTTCATGTCTTAATATGCAATATATTTTTAAACTGAAAATCTTAATTTGTAAAATCACTGAAGTTGTCCCATTTGGAAATTGTTATAAACAAAAAACTGTCCAAACTGTGGTGATTTGCCTAGTTTTGCTTTCTGTTTATTTGCTGTTTGCTTCAACATGTTTGTTTCTTTGTGTCCAGTCGATCAGCCAGTCCTCGGCGTCGCAGACGTAGCCGAAGCCGCTCCAGGAGCAGAAGCCGTTCCCGATCAAGGAGCCGTAACCGTTACAGCCGCTCCAGGTCCCGTTCCTACTCCAGGTCCCGATCGAGATCCAGGTCAAAATCCAAATCCAAGTCCAGAACACCCCGGCACAGCAAGTCCAAGTCTCCCTCCAGATCCCGGTCTCGCTCCAAGTCCAAATCACGCTCCAGGTCCAAGTCAAGGAGTCCAACCCCGGCCTCCAACAGGGGATCGAAGTCCCGGTCCAGGTCTAAGTCCAAGAGTGCACCTAAATCACCAGGAAACAACGAAGCAGAGCCTTAACCCAAGTTTGGATGCAATATCACGGTATTCAGGGGAACGGGCTTTTTATTCTACTCTTTAATTATGTATTGCATTGTTTAGTCATTATAGTGTTTTCTGCAGTCTTTATGCTTCTTAAATACAGTAAAGTCTGCAGAATGCTGTTAGAACAAAAAAAAAAACATGTTTAGTGCTAGCTTTGTGTGTGCTTTACTTTGGAACATTTCTTAAACCAATTTAAAGCACACGCAGGCAACAGGAGATCTGGTTTAAAAGCATAATTATTATGGGGTACTCGGATTTCAAATTGATTTGTTCAGGGAGGGGAGGCGGGTGGTTGGAATGTGGGATGCTCAATCAAATCGTTCACCTAAATGTGGAATTCTTTCCTCCAAGCTGCTGAGTCCTGTTTGCAAAGAGAGGAGGAGATGGGGGTGTTGCAGTGTGAGAGCAGTTAGTGTGTGACCCTCCCATGTGACCTGCCTGTTGCTGAGAGCCATGGCAGTTGCTAAGGAGCAGGTCACCGAGGCAACGGTGGTTGCTATGAAGCAGGTCGTCATGGCGGTGGTTCGGGCTGTCAGTTGGTGTATGAGGTGGTGTGCAGAGGTACGTTCTCGTGGGGCACACAGGCAGATGCACTAAGCAGTTTACCCACCTGTGCCTGTGGTTTCCTCCGCCTCGCAGAAAGGGAGCGGACCCTGAGGTTTGTTTTCCCCAATATGGCCAGGTGTTAGAGCTAGTGTGGGAAAAGCTGGGTTGGGAAAATGTAAAAAAGCGAAGCAAGTTACTGAGTTTATTCTAAATCTGTGTGTTTTATTTTATTAAGCAGTTTTAGTTCAAATCTTGCAGTCATTTAAATATTCAGATCAGCTGCAGGAAGTGATGTCAGCTTCTGTTTTCACTCTTATTGACTAACGGTTTATTTTTCCTTCCAGATCTGTTGCATTGAGCCTTTGAGGACGTCCAGAACTGCCTCAGTTTGAGCAAGAAGAATCCTATTACCACTGAATGCAGACTGAAAGGTTAATTGGATCTTGGTATAATTTGTTTTAAATGTTGAAATTTGTAATCTGCCAAAACAAATTCTGTAACTTTGGCATAATTTGTAAAGCTGAGTATATGAAAGGGAGGTGTTTTTCAGTTTACCTTTTAGGGGGGTGGGGGGCTTCTTTTTTTTCTTTCAATTTGTAAGTAATAAATTCCTCTTCCATCACCTTGTTTTCTTTTTTTTTTTTTTTAGGCTCCATTGATGTTTTTTTTTAATTGACTATGAAACCCATTTGTAAAATTTATGTAGAAAACATCTACATTTTTGCTTGCAGCATTTAGTTGTATTGTCACTCTTTCAGGGTTTTTTTTTTGTGTAAAATGTATTAAAGGCCACTTCAATTAGTGTTTCGCTTAATCCAGCGACATGTTTTCTGCTTTTTCTGTCTAGTTTTAAGTTGCTTTCCTATGACTCTAACCCTCTTTCTTGTGTATCTTTTGTGCACTAGGCGCAGTTGTGTAGCAGTTGAATAATGCTGGTTAGCTGTTAAGATGCGGTGCAGTGCGGTGGTGACATGGTGTGGCGTGTTGCGGTGCTGAGTGCCCGGTGCAGTTCCGGGGCTCGACCCTTCGCTGCCGTTTGCCGGTTTGTAAGCTCACAGGTGTGGCAGATCATCGTTCCTCTCCTGTCTGTGACCTCTACTTCCCTACATGTGCTGTATATATTGTCTTCTATCCTTTTTACCCTTCCTTCTCTTGTGTGTCCCACCCTCAGCCTTCCCTCTGTGGCTTATCCACTGAATTGGTCTTGCTTGCTTTAAAAACTGGTCCAGTGGGACTCGGAAGAGAATGGTCACAGGGCAGTTAATGGTTTCTTATAAAACATTCTGAATCGCAAACTTCTGTGTGTATCAGATGTGTTGTAACTGCTTCAAATGGATGCCAATAAAGGTCTGTGTTCAATTTAAATGTTTTAATGGCTTTTTTTCCCCACAACACTTGATGCTTGATGTTGACTGTATTCTTAACTAATGATTGTCCTGGTTCTCTACATCTTTTAGTTTCTATGTAGTAGTTGTGAGTAGTTTTTTTTTTTTTTCTTTATGGATTTCACCCCCCCCAAAAAATCTAATCATTTACATTTGATTGCTGATTCTATACAAATTGATGGAAGGTTGAGGGGAAGGAAAACTTGCAGCCATTAGGATCGTAAGGTCCAGCCTACAAGGGAGATTTCAAGGTTTGAGATGGGGAGCAAATCATCAAATGCATTTCATGATACACCAGCCCCCTGAATTTTTTTAAGTTATCTGTTTATGAATGGCAACCATGTTAATCTCTGAAGATGGTTGAGGCTAAGCAGAATTGCACTGACTCTTACTTCAGTTTCCCTTGGTTTTTTGTTTTTAATCCTTTGATATTTGGTGTACATACTTTAGAAACATTTGTTGGCAGAATCAATTTTTACTACCGGTAAATAAGAACTTTGTGTTGGACTGCTGCAAACCAAGTGATGTAAACTCAACATCCCTAAACAGGAGTTGGAGGTTGGAGGAAAAATATCTGACCTTCAGTGAGTTTAGCCCTTTTCACTTTTTTTTTTTTTTTTTTTTTTTGACAAGAAGCCAGTGTTGAGAAGCAGATGATCAAATTTGTTTCTAATCCTGTAGTGGATAACGAGTACATGATTTAATCACCTCTATTAAGCAGGTTTAAACTGTTCTCACCAATTAGAGTGGATTCTTCGCAAAAGCATATGTTTAGGTACTACAGATGAAATAAAATGCCTATTGTTCTGGCATACTATATTTGTATCATGTTTGGATTTCGGTGAAGGGACTGCCAAAATCAAACATGCAAATAGAAATGCAGTAGAGCAATTTTAAAGCCTTTTAACTCACAGTTGGATTATGGAAACTGGTATTAATCGGATTTAATCCCCAGTCGGCCTCGGAAGATGGCTGCTCACACTGAGCCTGGTTCTGCTGGAGGTTTCTTCCTGTTAAAAGGGAGTTTTTCTTCTCCACTGTCACTACAAGCATGCTTAGTGTGAGGGATTGTATTTGAGTCGATGCAATCAACTGGTTTTCCTTAGAAACTTTATCAATTTGACTGTATGATCTGGTTGAACTGTAAAGTGCCTTGAGATGACGTGTTGTGAATTTGGCGCTCTGAATTGAATTGAAATTTAGTTTGGGTGGATTAGTCTTAAACATTGAATCACTTCCTTTTTCTGGTGAACAAATTGAACATGTTGAAGATTCTTAGTCATCCAGGCAGTCATTCAAAAAAGTTAAAAACAAACCACTGGACTTTTTTTTCCAAGTTTGAAGATGTTTCGCTTCTCATCCAGGAAGCTTTTTCAAATCAACATATAAGGAATTGCCTTAAGGTTTTATACAGTAGACCAACAAAGCCTTGTTTTTGAAAACCTGCAAATTGAAATGGATGAACAGGTTCTTTGGAATGGGGGTCGTTTGGCTTCTTTTGTTAGCCTGCAATGCCCCATACCCATCTAAGTATCAATTGATGTACAAATGCAAAAATGTAGTGTTTGGCTTTCGAGTTTCAGGCTGTTAAATTGTATAACTGTACTGGATGTTAATCTTCAGAAAGATTAATCACAATCTGAAATAACAGTGGTCTAACCTGGAATAAAGGTTAGTGGTTCAATCCAACACAGAGGCGTAGCCAGAACATTTTAATAAGGGGCAATACCCAATGTACACTGAGGGGTGGCCGAAAGGTGCCAGAACCTCAGAGTCAATTTACACTGTTCCAACAGGAAAATGAACGAGCACAACTATACTTTCCTACAGCCTTTGATAACAAATAGACGCATACATTTAAACATCCATGCTGTCCAAATTTGAGGTGTGGACAAATTTCAGGTTGAGTTATGGTGCAAACATCTTATTCATTGTCATTACTAACATACTTTTATCAATAATTGTTCTTTATAAAACTAGTAATTACATGTATTTATATCTAAGTTAAATTGATTATTATTAAAGTAAACTCAATTATAGATATCCTAAAAGCAAATAATGACTAGACAGAAAAATTGAAAGATATCTTGGATTGTAATTTCGACTATTCTAAATTCCTTTTAAGATATCTCGAATTTAATTAAATATATCTTAAATTGACATTCTGACTAGTCAAAATGTGTAATGATCTTTTTAATGAGCGTCCAGGAGGATCATTCCTAAAAGATTTCTTACAGTCAGTTTTATCCAAAGGACGGAAAGTCATTTGAGATGACTTGAAAAGAATTTTGACTAGTCTAAATGTAATTTAAGATATCTTGAATTATTATTCTTCCTAATCAGAATGTAAATACAGATATCTTAAATTACCTTTCCGGATAGTCAAAATGTAGTTCTGTCTAGTCAAAATGTATTTTAAGTTATCTGGAACGTAATTATGGATGGTCAGACGAAACCGAATGTATGTTAAAACGGCTTGCCATACACTCCGCTGGTTGGTAAATAAGACTGTTTTCCCTAAAGCTAACAGGTTCATCAGTACACGGGACCTTGTCAGGGACTATTTGAATCCGCCAGATTGTCCTGTTTATGGGATTATCCAGACGCAGACACGTTGAACCGTTTCGTGCCAACCCACCTGCCCAGCGAATGCTGACCAAGAGGGCGGCGTTAAAGATGGAGGGGAGGGGGCGTAACCGGAGGATGTGACGTTCAGTTAGGTGAGATAAACTGCTCGTTAACGTTGATGTTTGGCGTTTGCAGGGTTATCAGCAGCAGCGGGATGGCTAGCTGAAGTAAATGCTGTCTGGCGGTTCAGGTGAACGTTGAAGGGGGGAGGGCGGGCCAACAATGGACGTCACTCTCATATTGTCCGCTGTCATTTTCACGTTGCTCGCAATCGTGGTCGCGACGTCGTTGCTGAAAGGCTCGCTGCCCGCGACGGACTCGGCGAACGCGCGCGGTGGCTTCAGTCGTAAAGGAGAGCGCGCGGCCGAAGGGTCGGCGAAGCTGAACGGTCACGTAGCAGCCGAGCGGAAGAAGAAGGAGGAAGACAACTGGAGCGAGATCAGTGGGAGCTCACACGACCACTGGGATGTAGTGAAATCTGTGAGTAGGTCCCGACATCCTGCAGCGAAGTTCCGATCGCTTTAGAGATTTGCTTCTTTGCATAATTCTCCCTTAATCTGCTGAGTGCAGGCAGCGTCTGGACGACACAGCCTGAGGGAGCTCTGGTTTAACAAGGTGCAAGGGATGCGATGCAACTCCATACTTTATTTTAGCATTAATCCTTTATAGGGCAAGTTACCATTTCTGATCACTTGGATACCCCTTAGAAATGGAGTCTCCCCCCCCATCCCTCAGTGAAGTCTAGAAGCACAAGATCTATATCCAGCCATTCCTTAAAGATGCTGCTACATGGCTTTACATCTTATTTTGGCCTTTGACCAATTAGACGAGCCTTTAAATGATATATTACTGTAAATTAAGATGAAAAAAAGGTTAATGAGGCAAGAAAAAAGGCAAAAAGCTAATTGAAAAGCCAAAAAGCAAAGTTAAAAGATTAATAAGCCTAAAAAATGTGTTTCTCATAAATGTCTTGTTATTTTTCTTAATCTATGCAGGCAAGTTGGTATCTCTTATTACATTGACATTCATTTATGTCCTCAAATTATACACATTTTTTGAATGTTACAAAGGCAATACGGTCTTGTCCTGGATTCCAATAATAACACACTACTAAAATGATCTATACATTTGTGTAAATGTCTTAAAATAAGTGTATTTACCCTTAATTTGAGTAAGTAAACAAGAAAATCTCCCAGTGGAAGGAGCATTTTTTTTACCCTTAAAATCAGATCATTTGATATTATGCACTTGAAATAGGAGACTATCTTTTTTTCTTTATTTTAAATAAAGATTTAAATAAATTTTTATTATTACATTTGGAAAGTGTCTCACTTACCTGCTCAATTCAAGAAAAAAATGCACCTATTTTAAGAAAAATTGGCTGACTTAGATTTCAATTTTTTGCAGTGCACTCTTTGCTTGAAATTTAGATATTTAAAGTATTTCACTGATTGCCCTATAAAGGGTTAAAAACTACCCTTTAAAAAAGGATCTAAAGATAAATAGGGGGATTTATTTTTAGCTGTTACTTTTATTTCAAAAATAATGACAAAAATGAAACCCTTTTTTTTAAAAAAAATAAATAAAATCTACAAAAAAGGCATATGTGATATCTTACACCTTAACGGGAGAGTTTGTTGACACTGCAACAAGAGGGTAAGGTAAAGAAATAAATAAAGTAATTGCCTTTTTTCTTGCAAAACACTGGTTATAATAATTAAGATAGCTGCACCCCTTAGTACCAACCTATAATGCCAAAGGTGTCACTGAGACCATGTAATTACCATGCTTAACTGGCCAACAAACCCATCTGACCTAAAATAAACCTAGATCATACATTGAATAAGATGAAAGTCAGCAAACAAGGCATTTTAAATACTGCCTAAAAGTAAACTGGTTCATCGCAACTCTGATAGTAATTTCCAAAAGACTTAAAAACTGAATTTAAATATTAAATTTGCAGTTTTGCAAGTCTTTTTAAATGGTGCACACAGGAAATTAATTTATAAAGTAATCCTGGACAAAGAATTGAACACTATAGTGACATTAATTGCAAGTAAATTGAGGCGAGGAATCACAACAAATAATAATGGGGAAGGAAAATGGATGATTACTCTGACATTTTGCAAACAAGTTTTTTATATAGACTGGGGTGGGGGGGTACTTACAAAAGAAAATAAGAATGCAAGGATTTATTGATAAAATGAAAGAAAATTGGACTACAAACGTAAACTAATACTAGCTGAACATCTAAGTTTACTGTCATTTGTCAGTGTGTAACAAAAGTAATTTCCCTCTGGGATTATTAAAGTATTTCTGATTTATCATATCAGCTCCATTTTCTTCATGTTAAATCAATGTAGAGCAAAAATGAAACTTCTAAACATTTAAGATTACAATATCTTGTTTGGCTTGGCTTTTATTTTGAAAGGTCCAACGATGGGAACCTGTGGGGAAGGCTTTCACTATCCTCTCTCCGGCCATACCTGACCCATGTTAACCATTTATAAATGGTCATAATATGTCATCTGAGACAGGAGAATAACTTGCACACCTCAAAATGAAAGCGCACCCAGTCGCCTGGGTCACATGAGATTCAGTAGAGGCAACAACAGCAAAATAACAGACAGGAAGCTTCTGATTTTCTTTGAAATTCTCTGACAGGAGCAGGAACACCCCCACTTTCAGACAGAAGAGGGTGCATGTGTCAAGTACTCGTCCTCCACGTTGAGCTCCAGCTTAGAGGTGGACTCGTGCGAAGCCTCGTCAGGGAGGAGCCGCGGGTCGTTCATCGGGCTCTCTGGTACGGAGCTCCTAAAGTGTGCTTTCTCTTCTCCTCAGACAGAAGGAGCCACAGAGAGCCCTGGGGACAACCGTAAGCATTTTTGGTCACATTCAATCTTTCGAGATTACAATATATCTATTGTTTATTCACGTTTAATCTTTGTGTCCCCTTTCTTTTTCCTCTTTGAATAGTGAAAGTGGAATCAGATGCAAATAATTCCTTGAAGTATGTTCCTGGAAAGGCACGATCACACCATTTAGAGGCAATGATGTCCAAAGAAGAGCTGGAAGAGGAGCAAAGGTCAGTGAAAAACACATTTCTTATAAGATGCGCCACATATGTACCATATTAAAATTACCCATGATGCTCTGTGGGTAATACATATGCAAAATTCAAAGCAGCCATATTACATGTAAACAAATGATTTCTTGCAGAGTAAAAACAAATCAAACTTCCTCAACTTGAGCACCTTAAACAGTATAGTGTGGTATATACAGTACATATGCTATTAAATGCTAAATCCTAGCCTCTCAGCTTCCTCTCATGTCTAGATGCTTCTTCAGCTTTGTTAAAACAGATGAGCTATAGATCCCCTGAGTCGCATCAGAGCATTTCCCAAAAATTAAGATTTGTCATGTTTTGTTTAGATGCATCTTCATGCAGCAAACAGAGACTAAACTGTCTGCTCATTTGCTGCGAGACTAGCCTAATCATTTCATCATTCACCTGCAATGTAATGGATATCTAAGTAATATTCAATTAGACACTAGTTTCACTCTTTTTTTATGCTTTTCACTCTACAAACATAAATCATGTTTCTATTTAATGCATTAGTTTGCTGTTTTAGTGTGAGAATAGTTAATGGGACTGATAGCCATGCAGGAAATAACATAGCTATGTTACTCATCACATTATTTAGATGCTATTGTTGCTTTTTGAAATCAAATCCCCTGTTTTGGTAGAAAATTTAAGTTAAACAACAAAGACTTTCCTCCTTTGACTTTTATTTTTTTTAATCCCAGTTAGTTCAAAGTCCTTACCTGTGAGTAAATATTATAAACTAAACGTCACAGAAGACTTAGAGCTATAGTTGGAGGGACTACATGTCCTCACATGCCTTAGAACACATAGGGATCTGAAGGAGGTTCCTCCTAGACCTGTAATCCCTGCAATCCAATCCCGGATAAGTGGAGGACGGTTGATGTAGGGATGAATGCTGTGAAGGTGTGAAACCGAAGTCAAATTGCTTGTTTGTGCGCAAAAACTTGCTGGATTTACACGTTGATCCGTAATCAGTGGTTTATGAAGGATTAGCCTTTAAAACAACTTGCCAAAAGTTGCCCTTTTATTCATTTCTACAAAATGATTGACAAATGAGGATAAAAAGATCAAAAACTGTTTTTTTTGTTTTTGTTTTTTTTTTTAGATGGTAGGTGCTTTTCCGGTGTTGTCTGCTCCAAAATGTGCATAAATTGGCAGCCTGTAACTAGTTCTCATCTAAGAATAGCAAAAATCTAACCTATAACCCCCAAAAAGCAGTTTCCAGACCAAAAGAAAAGCTTGTTTTCTCTTTCCATTAAAAGTCGGGGCGTCCTCCATCCTCTTATTTCTCTGCTTCTAGTCCTGCATGGTGCATGTTTGTCTGTTGCATTAGGGCACAGCTTTACGCGAGACAGAGTAAAGATGATACTGAGCCTCTACTTAACACCCTTAGCTGTCTGACGGATGCATAACAGGGGATTTAAAGACACAAAGCCACGCGTTAGGTCACCACTACTTGGGGAAGAAAAGTCGAAGATGGTTGGATTTTTTTTCTATAACAAATATACACAACCTGCTCCTATAATTGCAGCAGTAAATGCAAAGCAGACGATATCTGTCTGATAGCCGGAAAAAGGAGCAGACACATAGTTAAGTATGAGATATACTTTACTAGAAGTCCTTAGAGAGCTCCCTCCTGGCCAATGGATGAAACAACTTGCATAATTAGTATTTTGTCAACCTTAACCTGAGCTGTGATGTACAGTCAGCAGCTCTTTAGCCTCATGTGGCCATGAAGTGGTTAACAATGCAGTGTTGCTCACACCTTCCCACTTCTTGTCCCCCCCCTGCAGTCCTGTTAACCTGCAGTAGATCTGTGGTCCACAGGTGTCCATCCGCAGGTGTTGATTGTATCCCTGATGGGTTTCTTTCTGTCTTCTCCCACAAGAGGGCGCTAGAGTATCACATCACTTACAATTTTCAAGGTTGTCCAGTTAAATACAGTTGTAGTTGATTATAATTATTATTATAATTATTATATAATATAATAATTATAATTATTATTATAATTGTATATGAGTATTTAATTTATTATAATTATTAGCGTTGAATTATCATCTCACTGAAGTCATTTTTTTCTCATTCTTACCAACCATTGGGTTGTGCCTTTTCATGCCTTGTTTTAAACCAGAAGAAGGAACTGTATTCTGAAAAGTTGGTTTCTCTGTCATTGAAATAATAATTTTTAAGGAAACGTAAAAAAAAAAAAATAAAAAAAAAGCCTTTTTAATTGTTGAAATAATTTGCAGGATAAATAATAAGGCAGTTACCCTGAAATGCATTTAGTATGCAGCGTCGGGGATCAAATTGAAAATTGTGGACCACTGACTAACACCATCTCAACGATTAATTGGCTGTTCCCCGAAGAAAAGTGGCCACATCCACCTAACTTCAAATTCATGCATTTAAAAAAAGACAACTTATTCAAAGCTGTAACTTTTCACATAAATTGTTTAATTTAATACCAGCAGAGATACGGCCACTAGTGTGCAGAAAAATTAAAATTGAATGGAATAATATGACAGTATCTGGCAAACCAGTTTCCAGATAATATGACATTTATCCAGGGACATCTTCTTAGAAGTGATCGGGGCTCATTTTTCAGAGTGATTTATCAGTCTATTAAAGTCAATTTCACCTTTATTGTGAAATATCTGAGAAAACCTTTTCATAATACCTGCCTGGTTCCCTGCAAAAGATAATATCTCTCCCTACCTCTAATTCCTGATGGAAAAAAAGGAGAAAGTAACATTTTGAGATAGAATTAGGAAGAGAAGAGTAAAACTGTGATGGCCTTTGAATTTAAATTCATTTTATGTCATGTATTTTTTATTTTTTTACATCTCTTCCCTGACTCTCGTCTCTCTATTGTGACCATAATACTTATTTTAAATATATAACGAGCATTTGTGTGCATGACGTCTCCCCAGAAATGAAAGAGGAATGGATTTATTCCAAGAATTAAGAACTAGCAAGTAATGTTATGGAGGTAGCAACCTTTGAAATTACTGTACATATTGATATATTGGCATGTTTTACCTTGTCAGCATTTAACTAACAAGTCTAATTTGCAGACATTTGCTGTGTCCAAATGTCTGCCCTAACCCCTAAATCCCTCACTCCCTATATAGAGCGGGGACTATATATTGGACTTTATAGTGAACTCAGATAACTTACTGTTCAGACAGATGATCACTTCTTTTTGCTCCCTGTTTGTCACATGACTCCTCCTCCCCGCACGGTGCCTGCGCCATCTTTATTTGTTGCTGCTGTCGGGTAGCAACAGCTGTAACCAAAATCGGGCCACCGTGACAGCACATAGAGCTGTCCTCGCAAAGCATTCCGGGATATATCTGCTCATCTAGTGACCCTGGATGATCACTTCTTTTCAAGGTGCATTGTGGGAAATTTAGAGCCCTCTATGTTTCATCAACTAGACGTTTGGACACTCATCTAAAATGGCGTAATCACTATACAGTGCCCTATATAGTGGTTAGGGTGGACATTTGGACACAGCCATTGTGACAAAGCGTACACCCTACACCCCTTTTTTTTTTTTTTTTTTTTGGAAAAAACTGAAACATGTTTTACTTCTTGGCGCTGGTTTACTCACATTCACCTCTACTTAGCATTGCGTCTCGTGTCAAACTTCTGTATTAGCATATTTATGCTCATGGTATGTTCAAAAACAGCTCGGAAAAAGAAGTTACTGCACGCTAAAAACTGGTTTAACTGTTGTAACGGCTGAATAAAGTCCGGGGAGGGGCATATAGGGACTCATTGCGCATACCTTGCCTCCGTTATGACAATGTATATATCCCCCACAATCGTACTTTTTTCTTTCTGTGAAAAATAGGGAGGTTAGTGGGAGAAATTACTGATTAGGAGTTCGGCGGGAGATAACATAAAAAATCGTGAGTCTCCTGCATTAAAAAAAGGGAGAGTTGGCAAGTATGGTATCTCATTCTGATAGTAAAATGTTTCTAGTTAATTAATTTTGTTATTTTTGAAAAATAGATAGTTATTAGGCATCAGTCAGGTTCTCCTTTTTACGCTCCCTCTCAGTCGACATTTTCTCTTTGATTACTCACCTAACCAGACGATTGGAGGTTTGTGGTCAGCCATCCTGCTTTTAGCTTAAATCCCATAAAAATATTTTCCACTTCACTCGTCTGCTTCTATGGGGATGGGTTTGATACTGACTTAGACTGCACTGAAAATATGTTGCAATATATCCTTTGACACCAGAGGCGGTGCACAGTTTACATCATCCGCTTAATATGTTAAAAGGATTAATGGTAATTAATGAATGCTCAAAAGTTGTTCACAGATTCCAAAAAAAATGGTATTCCAGTTTATTTAATAAAAAATTCAGTTATTTCTGCTGATCAAATGCCTAAACTTTTCATATGTAAAACTGCTCGCAAAACTGTTTTATTTCTTTCTATATAGGTTTCTGAATGTAATAGACCTTTGATTCCAGAGGTGATTGCTCTGCACTCAGATGAGCTGAGTATTTGAGGAGTTTGCATCACACTGGGTTTTATTATTTTTTTGTTAATATGAACTATATTGCAGCCTATTTCAATCTACCCCACAAATGTGCAATTCCAACATTACTAGAACTAAATAAAAGCTATTCTATTGTTAGGATGGCAGCTTTGGTTTAAGCTCTGCATGTCAGTGAAGGTTTGCCCACAACCAAATCTGTCCAACATTTCAAGAACTTTCTCTGTAACTTTACCATAACCAGCTGTTATCCTAATGCACCTCTGAGAAGAGTTATAGCACATGACTTTTATTCAACACTTGAAGAGTTATTTGTACAGTTGGAGAACATACAGAGTTATTTTACAATTAAACACTGATAAATGAATTAATCATTATCAGTATAGAAACTTCACAGCAACAGACAAAAATTTAAGATTGTGAAATATACAATAAGCAAGGTATATGTAAAGTTTTAGACAGTTTTAGAGAAAATTTTATACAAGAATATCTGAATAGTGTGGAGAGGGTTTGTTTACAGTACCCATGGGGTTAAGAATTTAAAGAGTCAATTACAGCTGCTATTCTTTTGTGTTATTTCTGTACCAGCTTTAAAAATCTCTGCCAAATAACTCAATGAAAGTGAATGGAGTCATCTAGAGGTGTTTATTTTCAAGTCTTTTATTTAGCTATTATGTTACTTATTTATGTCTTGGTTTTTACTGAACCGACTCACAAGAATAAAGTCTTCTACAGCCGGGTTTTTGTCCAGGATTGTCCTGGATCAGCTCCATCCATCTTACCTTTAACCCTAACCAGCTTAACGCTCCCTGCTTAAGAAAAGCATCCCATATGGTGTTTAGAGCTTTTCTTTTAATATATTACTGCTATAGACTTCTATTTTATTTAGTGGGCGGTATATGAATGCACAACAGACTTTTAATATTTTGGATATTAATTTGTAAGATTTAATCAAGACCATCAATAATTCTTTCTCATGTTAAAATTGTGATATTCTGAGTTTAAACCATCGATAAAATCTCAATAAAATACATGGAGGTCTGTAGAAATGTAAAACTGAAAGATGTGAGCACGCATTGGTAAGGTCGTTTTTTAAGTAATGCCAGGTGTACACAGTTTTCTGTTTAAATCATTTACATTCAAAAATGATTGAATGTAATAGTTTTTATATGTAGATTCTGTTTGGTTATGTTTTTTCTGGATTTGGTACACACAGTTTCCTGGACGAGAGGACTGTTTCGCAAAACCAAGGTAGCGGATTAAGCCGGGATTTTCCTGGCTTAATTAAGCCTTGACTCATTTTCACAAAACATAACTAACTCTGGTATTTTATTGCTTGCCGCTAGTCTCCTATACTGCAAAATCTTAACAAGTAATTTTTTCTTAGAATAAGTGCATTTTTTCTTGGATTGAGGAGGTAAGTGAGACACTTTGCCAATGGAAAAAGACAATTAACCTTTAAAATAAGAAAAAAAATAATTGCATTTTATTATTTCAAGTGCATTTTATCTAACTATCTTATTTTAAGAGTAAAAATACTAATTCCACTGGCAAATCGTCTTATTTACCTACTCAAATTAAGGGTAAATACACTTAATTTAAGAAATCTTTACTTATTTCTAGATTGTTTTTGCAGTGTACAGAACAGGCTAACAACCAGCCTTACTTAATCCTGGTGCTTTATCTATTTAGTCAGTGCTCATGCCCAAACCATTGATTTATGTCAGTAATTACATTTTCTCGCCTTTGTGTTTTGGTACTTTTATCAGCCTACATCATATTAACACTGATGCAGATCGAATTTCAGGTAGGTAGCCCTTTTTTACGGTTCCAGCTGTGGGAAAAAAATAAGACTAGGATTCAACACTACCCTACGGGGAAGAGCCCAGGTCCTGCCAATCATTCACCTGATCATACCTAGCTTAGCAGCAACCAAGGGTGGTCCCAAAGCTGGGGCCATGGCTGGCACATGTCCTTACCAACCCAGCTAAACCCCCAAACAACCCACCCCTCAGACAGACACCTCCCTCACAACGCCAGCCAAAACCTACCCACAGCAACCCCCCCAATAAAGCACATATCTGCCCCCAGACGCCAGAGTAGGGAGCCATCCAACCAAAGGAACCAGATAACCATGGCCGTTCCTGGCCACCGTACCCATTGCTGCCAGGCAACGGGTACATCTGGGTATGTCTGGATAATGTTTCAATAGTAATATACATTGCAATACAGTTTACACAGTAATGGCGATATGAGATCTGAACATATGCAGTAGGGATTACAGCTTTTGTCACCGACTGACTCCAGGGACAGGTTTTTCGAGCCAAGCAGAAAAAGCAGCAGCGTATTGGTTACCTGAGCAATGGTGGACACCACATACAGGTGCTTTGCAGCTCTAGGCTGCACTGCTCAGCTGTTAGGCTTAAAAGATTTAGCTTAAAAAAAAAAAAAGAGAGCCCACGATAATATCACCAAACATCCATGTTTTGAGTGCCTGTACCTGCAAATTCAGTTAATACTTTATTAAAAGGGATATTAAATGTTAAAGTATCTCATCCAGCTTTCCTTAACAAGTAGTAGATATGGATAGTTGTAGGCAGAAGGGATCTTTGGTAGCAGTCTGATTTGCGTTAGATATGTTGGTATTTACCAGTATTCTGGAGAGGATGCTTACTGTTATCCATAGTGCTTTTTATTTTATGAAAACTTATTTTTTATCAATTCATCTACAGGTTCTAGATGAGCTCCTAGAACAGAGCTGGCCTTTATCATATATTTCCAATTTTCAAAGTGATTTCCTCTAATGTTATTACCCTAGCAGCTGATGGCAGAAAAGACGATATTCTCCACAACAGACTTATAGAAGATGTCCAGCATATTACTGCCAATCCTGAAGTCTCCAAGCTTTCTTAAAAAGTACAATCTGCTCTGTCCCTTCTTGTTGACGGTTTAACGTTTGCCTCTCTAGTCAAGTTTGTTATTTTCCAGGCGAACACTAAGGAACTTATTCTTCTCCACCACCTCCAATTCCTATCCCATGATGTTAAAAAATTCTATTTGTTCCTGTTTCTTCTATAAAAATCTACAATCATCTCACTTTTGAGATCAGATGACTTTTTTTTTTTTTAAACATTCCACAAAGCAGTTCACCAGCTCCCTGTACCCAGCTTCTTGTACTTCTCTGATGTGACCAGGGCATTTCTGCAATTGAATAGTTGGGAAGCTTGATAGAGACATTTTGAATTCAGGAATATGATCCGGCAGCCAAAATTCAGTAAAACACATAATACTGCATAGCCTATATTCTTGCTTGTTGCCTGCTAGGGCTTGGAGTTCGTCTAACTTGTTCCTTTAAGTGCTCATTATACTTGACATACGTACATTCCATGCGGAAAATGAGCTGTCTGTCAATGGGTCTGCTGCAATTAAAATTGTTGCGGCTTTCCCTCCTGAGCTGACAACACCCAACCAGTGGTACATGATGTGCTCAACAGTAGTGCTTGAGTAAAAGTATTGATACTCAGAGTCAAATCTTTTTAAGCTACAAGTAAAAGCTCTGCTCTAGTTAAAGTATTGAAGTACTCATTTTTGAAAATACTTAAGTATTCAAAAGTACATATTAGATACCGCAACTCATCCTACTCCATACAAGTTCAAGCTCTAAAGCATGCTCATTAAAGCATCCCACTGCACTAAGTCTATATGTTTATATATATATATATATATAAAAACTAAATTGACTTAATTGACTAAACTTACCTTGTAGGTGCGACCCATGCATCAAACTCTGAAGGTTCCGGAGCAGCTGTGTACGGAACGGATGCAAAGCAGGGCACACAGTTTATTGATCCTAGCGCAGGGGTTAATAAACCGAGAGCATAGTTTCTTAATCTGCGCGCACAGATTGAAAAAACCTCAGTTTATCAATCCGTGCCCATGGATTTCCACCGGCTTATTATTTATTTTTTTTACCCTGACACCCAGAGGGCTCTGTAGCTTTGTTTTTAGTAACATGGGAAGTTTAAAAAACAACCAAAAAAGTAATTATTGGAAAGTGCTGCCTATAGCATCAATGAGGGTTTATCAACTGTTAGATTTCTGGAATTCAATCAGTTTAGTCTTTTTTTCTTTTTTTTTTTTTTAGAGCTATTTATACGTTATTAGTTGTTTTGCTAATGTATTATAGTGAATTTGGAACATAATCTCCCCGTTTGTTTTTTCTTCCTGAACTTATAAAAGTTAATTACAAAAAAATAAAGCAGGCCATGACAACGAATGTGAAAGAGGCAAGAAGCTATGGACTAAATAGGGGAAAGATAATTCCCATATCTGTAGCATTAGAAAATTTAACATGTTTTCTGTTTTTGTTTTTTTAACAACAATTAAAACATTTTTTTTTTTTATTATATTGGAGTAGGGTCATGGACTTGACATAACATTAATAAGCTTGGATAGGCATCTGTTATGGCCTTTCTTGGCAGGATTTTATTTTTGTTTCTATAGATATTTTAATTACATCATAGTAACTGAAATTGGGAACGATATAAGTTCTGGCCATATCGTCTAGCCTCACTTCTACCATATTAATATTTAAGTAAGAATGACTTAACTACATCAATTTATGAGTTGCATTAAGTAACCTTAACATATCTTATATCTTCAGACAATCTTTTATGCTGACTGCATTTTCAGCAACATGTAGTCAAAGTGCCAGACACACAAGACTTGTTTTTTAATACCTGGATAAGATTATCAAATATGTGTGAAGGCACTTTTTAAGTAATTAGTACAAATAATTTGTACCTTATTTTGATTTAATACTACCAATCTGCTAAATGTTCTTAACTGTGGGAAAAAAGTGGGTTTATTTGTTTCTGTTTTTCCAGAGTTTTCATGCCAAACACCATTCTTGACATAAAAATTTAATCAAACTAAAAAAGGATGAAAAGTGAGAAAAATAGCTGTCAGATTCATGCATCTTACAATTTTTGTTTGAGAAGCTTTTAAGTTTACAGCTGCTCTTTTAGAACATGATTTATTTAGGCATTCAGTCAATCCACTATACTTCACTGCATCATTGAATCTGTGATCGACCTCACGGTCTCTTAAAGAAAGCAGCAAACGTGCATTTGTCAGGATTACTTGCTGATTACTTAAATTAGTCAAAGCCACACTTGTCGAGACCAGCTTAGCCTTTTTTTAAAACATTATGCCAGGATCCACAGAACATGCTAGAACTGGCTTTATACCTCGTCATGGCTTTCTAAACTCTGCTCTTTTGAAACTGCCCTCTCATCTTAGAGAAATCTTTCTCTTAAAAAACATTCTAAGAATTTAACCGTTGTATGTGGTATTTTCCCCAGGGTACAGAGGGAGCAGCTTGCTGCAATCTTCCAACTGCTGAAAGACAATAAGGAGACGTTTGGGAACATGTCTGAAGGAGACTTGGAGGAGCAACTCAGACTCTACTCTATCTGAGGCTTCTATTGAACCTTATCATCTGCAGGACGTATTCAGGACTCCAAATAATTTAATTCCCTTGCAGTATTTCAACACAGCTGTCCATCCCACTAACTGGTATTTTTTTGTTGTGTTTATAATTTGTATCACATACACTTACACTCCTCCACCTGTCATATAACCTTGAAAAAATTACAATGGATCATTGTTTCTGTTGGTTACTCGGGATAACATTGGACCTGTTGTAATAAACCAGAATGTTGTGTGAATATGTGTTCAGTCTAATTTCTGTGAGAGCTGCACCAGTCGGTTCTCATTTTGTTCTTTGCCCTTTTACATTGTTCCACACCTGTCTGAAAAATGTAAAACCACCCATCCTATTTAAAAGGCAGTGTATATATGATCTCTGAGAAAACATGTCTTGGTATCAGCACAGCTTTTACTGTACATGCATCAGAATTTTCCAGCAACAATGTGGTGTGAAGTCTGAAGGCTAATCACTCTTAATTACTACTTACAAAGTTCAACCCTTTAAAAAACACAAACACACACACATATATATATATTCAATTCAGATTATTAATGTAGCGCCATATCACAACACATTAGCGATGGAACGGTTTATGAAAACCGTCCGAACCGTTCGGTTCGACTGTCTCGGTTTGGTTCGCGTGTGTTGCATTTGGTTCATGCGCTGCTCCTTTTTCTCATAGGCGAAGCATGTACACTCCAGAGCAGAAGGTGGCAGTGCTGCGACCAAAGCCAACCACCAGTAGTAAGCAAGAAGAAGAAGCGAAGCAGCGTAGCCGGGTGTAGCAGAAAAAAATCAGTTGTTGTGGAGAATTGTGTGGGTATGGCGAGTGGGAAAGAACAGGAGTTGGAAGACGCGCCAGCAGCACTTTATAGGTCTGCTGTATGGGACCACTTTGCATTTAGTGACCTACGATGACGGCGGAAAGAAAGTTGTGGATAAAAGTGCAACAGTGTGTAAGCATTGTATTGTTAAAGCTAACAGCAACACTACCAACATGTCAGCTTAGAGATTTTCCTAACAATCAACATTTACCGAACCGAAAACCGTGACCACGAAACTGTAAACCGAACCGAACCGTGGATTTTTCGAACCGTTTCACCCCTACAACACATATCATCTCAAGGCACTTTACGGTTCACCAGATCATACAGCCAAATGGTGAAGGGATCCTTGGGTAAACAGCAGAGCTGTCAAAAGGTTAGAAAAGTATTATGTTTATTAGTCAAGTACAAGAATGAATCCTACTGTTCAAAAACACTTTGTAGAAGTTAGAGTATCAACTTAAGCTTTTTAGTCAAGTATAAAAGTTCTGTTCACGGGTGAGGGGAGAGTGAAGTGGGAGACCGACAGACAGATCGGTCTGGCTGATGCTATATTGTGGATGCTGCACCAGTCTTTCGTGGTGAAGAGAGAGGTGAGTGAAAAGGCAAAACTCTCAATTTACCAGTCACCCTACGTTCCTAACCTCACCTATGGTCATGAAATCTGGATCATGATCTAAAGGAGGTCCCGGACACAAGCGACTGGAATGAGCCTTATTTGCAGGGTGGCTGGACTCTCCCCTAGCGATGGGGTGATGAGCTCTGTCATTTTGCAGAGGCTTGAAGTAGAGCCCCTTCTCCATATTGAGAGAAGACAGCTGAGGTGGCTCAGACATCTTTTCTGGATGCCCTCTGGACGCCTCCCTTCGGAGGTGTTCCAGGCACGTCCCATCAGGAGGAGGCCTAGACGGTGACCCATGACACGATGGAGGACTTATGTCTCTCAGCTTGCCCGGAGGGGTCTCGTATAATTTGTTCACAGTTTGCAGGGATCACAGAATACAGCAAAACAGGGCAGCTTTAAAGGAATATTACACCCAAAACATGATTAGCCTGATGCGCACTTTCATCTGGTTTGGTCTGCCACGGTTTCCGTAGGCTCGTGTACTCGCAGGCGCGCGCTTTTAGGAAATCCTATACACTACTGTTTATGCTCTAAAAACATTCTAAATGACTTTGTTTCGAGTAAATTATGGACGCTACCCACTCAGGACACTTGGAATACAATGGACGAGCAGTATGGAGGAATATTGACACGTTTTTTGTGGACTTATATGGACCTTTCTGCCTCGGACACCATAGACCTCCATTATTTGAATGTCAGCAGACAGCAAGAAGCCTCCCAGATCTCCAGATGCATTTGAGATATCAAAAAAGTACTCCAGAGTGTTGTTCAGCATGGGCGTGAGTAGAAAATGAAGGCTAATCATGTTTTGGGTGTACTATTCCTTTAAGCCTCAGGGTCTCCAAGGCCAAAGCAACAAACAAAACACCCCTTACTTATAAAATAAACAATTTTCTAACACAGAAATGAAAAGAAAGTACAATACCTGAACTCCCTGGTCAACCACGAAACAAGGAGAAAAACAGTTTTTAAAAAATGGCAGAGAACCCCTACCAGCTTCCACTGTGAACAGAAAATGCTTTGGTTAGCCAATTGTTCAACATGAACATACAGTAACACTCAGCTCACAGACAAAATCACTGCAGATCAAGGCCCAGTGAATAAGAGAAAAGGGGCCTGACATCTCAGGGTTGAAGCTCTTTATGAGGTGGCTGACGAGCTTCAACCTTGCACCTGTAACAGCCAGGTAGACCTGAAACACAAAGAGAGAGTTCTCTCATGAAGAGAGCTCCAAGAGGTCAGTGACCATAACACTGTGACATGCAATTCACAAATGAGTTTATACTTTAGAATAGGATATGATAAAACAAATAAATTATTATTAAACATATAAACATGTTCTAGATGGATACTCTAGTATACATTACTTTACTTGCACTGGATTCCAAAAGCTCTAATACGATTTTTTCGAAGCGAACAGGCTCTAACTATAGGATCCTTGAACAACTTTAAACAAGACCACTGTCCTATTTTCTTCCTAACCCCTTTAATTGATAGGGACATTGGGGCTCATGCAAGAACTGTTTGTACTCACAAGCTTGTTCTTAAATCGTTTGTACGAGTGATTTAGGAGAATATGATGCATTTACAATTTTCTTCTATTTCTAATCATCTTTCAGGTACGAACTAATTTTACAAAGTGCCCCAGACTTCATGTAGGAGTCTTGCAGAACTCTTATTCAAATCTAGTTTTTCACTAAATGACAGCATTTGTTTTACTTAGAAGCAATTGTCCATTTTATTAGGCTACATCATATGTAACTCTGCAGTAAGTAAACATTTTATTTGCTGATGATAGACCTATTGGTCTTTACACCTGCAGCTGACTTAGATTTAGACAAACTGTATTGTTATGTTGTATACACAGAGTATAAACAAAATGAAATTTTGATGCATACAGTTTTTCAGCAGCAAATGAGCAGCTTAGAACAGTGAAAGGAACATTTCCATATATAAAGTGCAGCAGTGATCAAGAATGTTGACAGTGCAGGAGAAAAGGAAAACCAGTTTAATTGTGATGCAAAATGTATTAATATGGAAAGGTTCAGTGCAGTGCAAAATAAATAAAAATGGTGCAAAATGCAGTAGAACAGTGAGTTGTGTTCTATTTAAAGGGGTTATGAAAAAATCTGTCACGTTGGTAGTGCAAATATGTTTTCAAATATTGTGCAGTACTGATCGGAGTTTCAACAGTTCAACAGTCTGATGGCAGCGGGGAAATGTTATTGCAGAACCTGCTAGACCTGCAGAGAATGCTGCGTAAGCCACTTCCCAGGGGGCAGGAGGGAGAACAGTCCATAGTGGGGGTGTGATGGGGTGTTCTCATTCAAGGGTCCTTGAATAAGGGGGGCCCCAAAAGAAGAAGAAAAATATAAAAAGAAAATCCCACAGTAAAATAGTTAATCTTTGTGTTTTTAGCATTAAACAGCGAGACAAAGCATGAATATATATACTGTTGGAGGGGAATCACATCATTGATGATGCCGGCCATCCGGGTACAGCTGTACATCTTAAATGGAAAATTAATGCAAGTTTTTCTTTATTAATTTATTTTGTTTCGTTTTTATTATCAAGAAAAACTAAACCAGGATTAATCCAGCATTTGTAATAAACCTATCTTCCTTATTATCACAGTGAGCTAGCGGAGCTCATCAAAGCAGCTCAGGTGTCTTGATGAAAAAAAAAGTTAAACTAATTAAGTCAGTCTGATTTTTTTTCTGAATTTTGTTCCCAATTCATTAAATTTAAATGTGATTTTAAGGGAGTTACTCAAAGGAGCACCAGTTTTATAAATACAGGTTTATGATATGATTTTATTTTGTATTTATTTCAAATTCTTACCAACTTCCAGGCAACATATTTATGATTGGTTTTTTTATATATGAGATGGAACAAATAAAAATATAAGAACTAAATGCCCTGATTAAAAGATTAAGTAAAATAGTCTTTATTTTATAATCAGTTCTTGTACGTTCCACTTTTGGACAATCATCAATACTTTTGACTGAAGGGGATACTCATGGTAAGACAAAATGTCCAAAGGGTTACAAAAGTTAAAAAATGTTGGGAAACATAGTCGTAAAAGGTGTTGTCAGTGAAACTTCTACAGTTTGCAAAGACACCAGCAGGGGCATTGGTTCCTAATGTTAAAACATATTGCCGTGGCTTGTGTCATAACAGTAGTGGTAAGTTCTCTCAGTTGAACATAAAAGTCATCATTATTATTTGTGGTTAAATTTCTATCTAAAAAAAAAAAATAAAAATCCATTTGTGTCTGGGAAATTCCAGACTATTTGGTAAGGAAGGTTTCTGTTGGATGATGATTCATGTAACCACATCCTAGGATAGGTAAGGGACTTTTATGGGTTTCAGACAACTTACCGAAGTCTACAATTTCATAACATTCTAATCTTTAAATGAGCCTTCATTTTGTTTCAGAGTGAATGAATATCTAAAGCTGACAACAGATACATTTTTCTCTCTTTGGTCTATAAAGACAGCAGCTTTTTTCTTTTAACCACAGCTGTTCTTTTCTCTGAAAAGAGGCCTTATGGGCGTTTTTGTTTTAAAATCAACCAAAAAGGTGTGTTTCAGTTCTTTCTTTAAACCCAGATGGTTTCTATGTCAATTTTGCTCCAGCCTTGGTTTGAACAGTAGCTCTAAAATATCTAGGATGGCAGCTCAAAATCTGAAGGTGTTTGGTCTTATACTGGCGGTGGAAGTAATATTTTTTATTGTTATCTCCCACAAAAATGACCAAGGGGGTGAAAAGTAAGTTTATTTTTTAATTTATTCATTGTTAGATGCTTCTGAAATAATTCAACATTATTCATTCTGTTAAATGCTTACACTCAACATTTCTTTGTTTGTTTCACTTAAAGTGGGAGAGTCCTCTTGGGAAAAGAACTGTCCAAAAGTGCAGGCAGATTATTCAATGGATTTATTCCAAGAATGGAACAGTTGAATCGGCAGCCTGGTTTACCCACACAGACTGGAAAAATTGATGAAACTAACATTTATTCATTGAGACATGCTTTACCTCGAAGAACAGCTGCTGGGACCCCAATTCCCATCATGAACAAGAGTTCCTTCAGCAAGCTTCCTCGATGGGCTTTTGACGATGTATATAATTTTGATGCTCCTCCGAGACCAACAGTAAGTACCTAGAAAGTGTTTTATGCTGTGTTCATGTTTTCTTTGCTCTTTGTTGTACCATCAGCAGTCAAAGCTGCTGACTCCTTGACTGTCTCCATGCTGGTAGTTTGAGGCAACTTATTTTCAGCCGTTTAGGCCAGTTTTTTTCAAAGTCTTAGTCATGACTTCTCTTGGGATCACAAATTAACAAGTATGGGGGTCTTAAGTTTCTCTACAGAACTTAACCCAAACAAAAAAAAAAAAACTATACATGTTTAGTGATATTAGAATATATGTTTTTATTTCTATTTATAGGCTTTTTAGAATTTCTTTTTTGTACCCATGGCAATAGTTTGGGTTACTGTTTTAATAAAATAAGAAATAAAAAAATTGTGAACCTCTGGTCTAAATTGATTTTTTGTGGAGTCTGCCTGCAGGCACCAGGGGAGCCTCAGAAAACTGGAGGAAAATAAGTGAATAACTCATTAATTAATTAGGGCTGCACAGTGGGGCAATTTGTAACCCCTCTGCCTTGCAGCAAGAAGGTCCTGGGTTCAATTCCCAATGAGCTTACATATTCTCCCCATGCATGTGTGGGTTCTCTGGCTTCTATTTTGTTTATTGGGCTTGATTTTGAGAAATCTAAGGCAGGTAAGAAGCCTTTTGTGAGCGCTGTTAGAGAGCTACTAGTAACTAGCAACACCTGAGCTCCATCTCATGGGATTTCAACCTACTATTCCCTTTGGTACAAAATCCTATTGTGTTAATGTTGGCATCATAACCAGAAATAAACATTTATATATTTTGAACAAGAAATTATAAAGAAATTATTGATATCTTTTCAATCAAACTGATTCATGTATTCTTCTCTCTAGACATTCTGTGGATTTATTATTTATTTTAATTAATTATTTTGATGGTAAAGTTGTAGCTATGACTTTTAAATAAGTATTCAGTCTTTACTATGAAGCTCCAAACTGGCATGATGTTCACCCTGTTTCCACTGAGCATGCTTGAGATGCTTTTACATCTTAAATTGAGTACAGATGTGGTAGTTGAGTTTATTGGACATAATTAAAGACATGCCTGTCTCTAATAGTCCCCACAGCTGTCAGTGCATGTCAATCTGCAAAAACCACGTATGAAGTCACATGAATTGTCTGTAGAGCTAGGAGACAGGATCGATAAAAACTTTTTCCACTTTATTATAATGGGGGATTATGTGTAGAATTTAGAGGGAAAAGATGAATGAAATACCATTCGCAATAAGGTCATTGAAAAAGTACAGTGCTATGAATATTTTGCGAACGCACTGTGATTACTGAATAGTTAATAAAAGTAAAAAAAAAAAAAAAAGAAAAATAGAAAAATATATTTTGTAGGTGTGCAGAATCTACTCTTTTATTTGGCGTGAAAAAGTTTTGGAACCCCTTGTCTCGACCAAGCCAACACTTTTAGTTATCTTTAAATCTAATTTCTTTTTCCATACTCAGACATGTGCCAAGTCTTTGCGCCACTCCAAAGACAAGACTTTCCAGAGAAATTTCCTTCCCAACATACGCATGTTTCTGCACAAAGAAAACTTCAACATAACAGAGTGGAACCGGCTTTCACACTTCAACAGTCCTTTTGGATATATGGAAATGAAATATGATGGTAGGTGTTTGTTATGTGATTTTGTTTAAAGTTAATATGATGACTTTAGTTGCAGATTTATATGATGCCCTGCAGTCATGCAAAGCCATCCAAAGAGGAGCTCTACATTCAAGGTTTGCTTATGGACAAAAAACTTGCGTTATAATATTTTAAGCACAACTTGCATGCACAAGCATTATTGCTCTATAAAATTCTGGGATAATTCACAAAAACTTTGGCCTCTGGTAAAAATATTTTGCAGCAATGCGCAGGGGCGGAGCTAGATAGATCTACCATTTTTTCCCTTCTAATACAGATGTTGGCAGCAGTAATACTCTCCGGTGGAATATTCAAAACATTTTAATTTGTCATACTTTAACAATTACTTGACAACAAAAACACTGTTGTTAATTATACACATCAATGTAATAAAATTTAGGACGATAAGTACAGAATCCAGAACTAGATTTTGCGTTATATGCGGTAAAGTGAAAATGATGTCTCTGTAAGTCATCTTGAGTCTTCATAGAAATGATAGACAACTATTTTAGTAAAACGTATTAAATAATCAATTTGTGTAGATACTTGTAAATATCAATTTATGCATAATGATTATTGATAAAAGTAATTAAGTAATAACAATAGAAAAGATGTTCGCCCCAGAACTCAAACTTGAAACACTTGTTTCCACTATACCTTTAATCTAGAAAGCACGGATCTTGAAATATATGCGTCTATTTGTTAGGAAAGTATAATTAGTCTTTATTTAGGTAATATGGATGTTGTGCTCGTTAATTTTCCTGTTGGAACATTGTAAATTGATCCTGAGGTTCTGGCACCTATCCACTTTCGGCCACCCCTCAGTGTACATTGGTTAATGCCTGGCCACCCTTATAAAAATTTTCTGGCTACGCCTCTGGCAATGCAAACTTTTTGAGCTAAGAAATAAACTACAAAGCCAAAAAAACCCACTTAATGAAAAAGATGTATGACTGAATTTTTATTGAACACAAGGGGCAACGACCTTGATGTTATATGAAAGTTTTAGCTTTTATAAGTAAAGCTTAAATTATTACACTAGCAATTTATTCTGAAACAATGAACAGCATTGTAGCACACCTAAAAAATGTTCACAACCTAAATGTGAACCATGAATATAGTCCTCTGTTTTGGTTGGGTATATGAGCCGCGGCGTGTGTCCACAGGATAATAAACATTTTTTAAAGGAGCGCTTTTATTCTAAATGGAAAGAAAACAACAAACTACACAAACAGAGGCCGATCAACAGATTAATTCAAAAAAGGGAGATCTAATGATTCAAAAGGTTAATACTGTAAGCTGTAGACAATCACACATGTCCATAAATAGCTGTTATTGTTGAGGGATAGCAGCCTTGGCTCTCTAGCAGAACATGCAACTGAAGAATGAACAGTAAAGTGCCTTGAGATGACATGTGTTGTGAATTTGGCGCTATATAAATAAACTGAATTGAATTGAATTGAAGAATAAGAAAGGAGCATGTGTTGACAGATCTTAATGATCTTGTGGAAAATGATGCATGACTTATTATCTAGTTTAGATTTACCAGTATCATGGAGAAACCCTGGGAGGAACTGTGGGTCAATATAGCAGTTTATAAGATAACAAACTGCACCTGAATCCACATAATTATAATTTGAAGCTAATTTCAAAACAAGAGCTTTGACTGCTCTCATTCTGTTGTAAGGACACCACATGTGAATGATGGATGATATATAAAAGGCTGTGTCAAAGAACAGCTTTGCTGGTTGAGCATCATAAAGTGCAGAAAATCCTCCTCTATTGAGCTCTTCACAGTTGTTGAAAATCATAGACTTGGATGGTACTTTCCTGGCATTGAAGCAGCGATGGTATTCTTTGCTCCAACGCATAGCTTTTTTATACTATAATGTGAAGTTGTTTATTTTTGCACAAATTTAGAATTAACATGATTTTAGAATGAAGAATAGATCTGATAGGATGGGATTTCTTTTCCCTATGACAGTTTTTACATAAAATGTGATTTTTTTTTTTTCAAGGTACAGTCTCAAAACAAAGTTGAACATTGTTGTCTTTTTTTGGGCTGCTCTCCAAGTCCAAATAATTACTTAAAACACTGAGAAATGTAGCAGTGGTAGTCTTCATGCAGGATTCACTACCTGAGATTAACTGTTGAAAATACATTATCTCTACCTTTCCATGTGAAATGCTTATTTGCAGATATATTGCCTGTAGTGAAGCTGATCGAGAAGCCAAAGGAACCGCTGCTCCTCCCAAAAGCAGGCGGTGATGGCTGTGTGCGCTGTGCTGTGGTGGGAACCGCAGGCATCATGAACGGCTCAAAAACGGGAGCGGAGATTGATGCTCATGACTACGTCTTTCGGTAAGAAAAATATATAAATACGTCTAAAACTGTTGTTGTAATTTTCTTTGCAATCTGGTTCTAAAAGTAACATGAATATAACCAAGGTTTAGACAGATTATAGCTATAGGTAAAGGAATATGCATCTTTTTGTGTTAATGTGGATTTGTGCCTGGAACTATTTGGTAGCCACAATTCCATAAAAAGGCTGTGTAATCAATAAAACTGCAAGATGACAAGTTAGAACTTATTTTTAACGTATTTGATGAGCAACAAAAAAGAAAAGAATGTTACATTACAATGAGAGTGTTGCCTTGCCAAAATGTGGTTAGGCGCGGCAAGACAAGTTTATTTGCGTAATACTATTTAGAACAAAGGTTAGGCTTTGTTCTATCAGAAGTTACCTTTAATAGCTAAGGAAACAATTAAACCTATTAAAATAATCATTCATCACATCTTAGTAATATCTTTGTAACAACTTTTTTATGTCTTCTCTATAAAGCCTTGAACTCAATGCTAATCAGACATTTGGAATTGAAAAAAAGCCTTCTGGGTAGGAAGCGAAACGTCTTCAAACTTGGAAACTAAGTCCAGTGAATTGTTTTTTTTTTTTTTTACTTTTTTGAAAAAGGAAAAAAAACTACTACAAATAGATAAAACAGTTATTAATGGTTGACCATTCAGCAATCATAAAACTGCAATGGTTAACTAGACTCTATCAGACATTTATAAAACTCTGTTAGCAAAGGTTTGATATAAAGCAATGAGCTAAAAGGGTCCTAAATTCCCTCTTTTAACAACTTTTCAGGTTAACCTCAACAGCAGGGAATTGTGGTGTAACCGTGGTTCTGTGAATCTCTGGATGCCTATCACTGGTTGTTAGGAAGAAATGA
>NW_015150465.1:2101284-2101559 GCF_000732505.1 Cyprinodon variegatus
TTTTTAGGGAATAAAGTATGTCCTAATTCCTGAGGGTCTGAGGGATTTCCAGTGGCTCCAGGGTCTTTTAAAAGGAGAAAATGTTTCCTCTGGTGAATATCTAGATCATGAGTGAGTACAGTTTTAAAATTCTTTTAATTTTTATTTATCAGCTACACAAAATTAAACATATTCTGAATGCTAATTTCTGAGGAAAGCGTCTTATTCAGTTACTTATTCTTATGGTCATGACCTAAATTGTATGCAATAATAAAGCTTGGTGTTTGTCAGGAAAC
>NW_015150465.1:2103394-2117334 GCF_000732505.1 Cyprinodon variegatus
CGACAATAAGCTTAAATCTTCGAGTATGTCTGATATTTAAAAAAAGATGCAGTGAATTACATTACATGGAAGATATGTGTATTTTTGTTTACTTGCTAAGAGTATGTATCTCTCTACCAAAACAACACATGTCTTGCTTTCTCCATCCAGACCCAGAGGTTATTATTCGGGACAGTTCAATGAGAGCCACTTCTATGTTCTACACCAGGATTTTTTGCGATATGTTCGAAACAGGTCAGTCTTTGATCCCAGGCCTATCCAGTTCCTCACATTGTATTGAAAATAAGATACAAAACCTTATTGTCTAAAAACAGAAAAAACACCCTGAATAAATTTTAATTAAAACCTCTAAAGCAACACTGTGTAACATTTGACCCAAATAACACAGCAGACTCAGCAGATGGAAAAAAGCCTTTAATAACCTGTGTTTTCATTAAGTGAAGTTACTCACAATGGATGAAGTAGGCCGAAATTTTAGTCAAGTAAGATTGGAAAGTACAAAGCTGTAAAGCTACTCCCAAAGGTTGTTTTTTTTTTAAATATTGCATGAGTAAATGTAACTATAACTGTTACTACCCATCCTCTGCTTTTTTGCGGCCTAAAGGTTTTTAAACTCAAGTAATCTCAACGGAGAACACTGGGCGCTTGTACGACCAACCAACGGGGCATTCACTCTCTTTCTGGCTCTGCACACTTGCGACACAGTAAGTGCAGCTTCACCAGTCTATTATATTACATTACTGATAACAGTTTCCTGTTTATCTTAGCTCAGCGTCATAAATATGAAGGATAGTAAACGAGGCAGTGCCTTTCAACCACAAACAGATTTGGTCCTCTTGTTATCCTTAAGACTTTAATCCAATACAAAAATTACTTTTGACCAACAAGTGTTTGGAAAAGAACAAATCACATACGCCTAAAGAAAGGTTTAGCAGAACCTTGCTGTAAGGAAAACAGAGCTGCTAAAAAATGATTCGGAAATGTATGGAGTACAAGCCTCTAAAGAAAAGACTATTACAACTTAAAAAATTTTTAGAATGGGACAAATGTTTGTCTTGATGTTGGTTTTTAGCCATTAAAATGTTTACTACCAAAGTTAAAATTGAATGGTTTGAATTTAAGCAGGCTCATGTGTTGGAATGGTATAGTCAAAGTCTGTGTAAAAGAATCACAGAGTTCACAGTTTCTCTCCATCTGTCTAGGTTGAAATATTCTGCAAAGAGGAACAAGCAAATCTTTCAGGTTAGAGATGCAGAAAAGGATTGAGACACATCTAAAAAGACAGGCTAATAGATCTGAAAAAGAAATCCACTCCTCGTGTTTCAGATGTTTTTATTTTGAAAAGTATTCCTGAAAAAATTGGGCATCAGCCTTCGAGTTGTGCCTTATTAAGTCCTGAATGGACTTTGTGGTTTATGCAGAAAAACAAACAAACAAAAAAAAAAACTTTAAGCATGCAGTAGACCTACTTTAATAAGTCCATATTTATGTTTTTAAAAATTGTTTCTATCAGTCTGATGTAATATTCCAATATGAAATGTTTTGTTTTAAATAGCCATAAGCTAAACCTTAATATATAACACATATATAGACCGAAGCACATCAATCTTCATATTATTAATCTAGCAGTTTGAGGTGATGAAATAAATTAACTGGATTTTTTTTTACAATTGTTTTGAATATGACTATTGCACTTACATCTATATCTAGATTTCAAAATTAAAAAGTCTGTTTATGATGGATTTTGATCTTTAGGTCAATCATCTACACTCATACTTCCAAAAGTTTAATTTTTTTTTACAATTACCTCCTGTATTGTAGTATTTTCTGCAGCTTTTAGTAAACAACAAAAAATGGATTCAGCCTTCTTTTTTTTTCTAAAGAATGCCTTTTCTACTTGTCAAACTGGACCGCTAAAAGAAATCTCAGGTTTAAGGTGCCTTTATTTTGATCAATAATATAAAGAAGCTTTTAAAGGTCTAAAACAGGCTAAATAAAGCAGAATCCTTTATGCACATGGTTTTTTTTAACCTAAAATGTTAAAACTCTACTTTTTCACTCTTTTTTACAGGTGAGTGCCTATGGATTCATGACTGACGACTACAACAAATACTCGAGCTACTACGTTGAAAAGCATCTGAGGAGCGAAGTAATTTTCTATATTAACCACGACCTCATTTTAGAGAAGAATCTGTGGAAGAGCTTTCATGATAAGAAAATAATGAAGCTGTATCAAAGAACTGGATAACAAGTAATGGAAAATGGTGGTGGAGGTTCTCAGTCATCCAAGTCATAGTCATTCCAAAAAAATCAAACTCGGAAACAAAGTCCAGAGGATTGTTTTTAATTTTTTGGACATAATGGAAAAGCAAAAGGATCTGTGATTAATCAAAGCTGGCAGGTTGAACATGACGAATATAGGAGAACTGTTTTATCATCTAGACAAAATATTATGGGCATTATTGTTGTTACAACTGTCCTTACTTTAGGCTTATTTTGCAGCTAACAGAGACTTAAAATCTTTACAAGTGGCACAAATATTTCTAAAGCTAAAGCTGCTGAAATGAAGATTATTTTCTATGTTTATCTATGTATTATTCTGAAGTCATTATTTAATTCATGATTTGCAAAAATAGTCAAATTGTCAAATCTGTTTGCTTTTTTTGGTGTTAATTCAGCAGCAAAAAAAAGCACTTTTAATATAATGTATAAAATCTACTCTGTCTTTATGTGTTTTTTTTTTTTTATCTGAGTCAAATATTCTGTAGAGAGGAGTCGTAGGTATAATTTACATCCAAATCCTCATAAAAAAAAAAAAAAAAAAAAAACAGTGCATGATTCAGATTCAACTAAATTCTCTTTGGTACCAATTATTGAAAAAAAAGAAAACAAGCAAATTATCTAGATGTAGTAGAAAGTAAAAAAAAATGCAGCAACACTTTATGGGAGTTCTGTTCTGTTCTGTTTTTTGTTGTTTTTTTTGTACTTTTCTATCTTGTTATGTGCAGTTGACATTGTCAGGGTTTGGTTGTGGTTTGAGGACCCAAATGCAGAGGCAGGGAGGCAGAGGTAAGTTTCTTGTAGATTTAATGAGTGGTTTATAAAAAACAGAGGCAGGGATCTAAAAACCCAACAAGAAAAACGAACTATAACCATGGAGATTTCAGGGGAAAACAGTCACAACGAGGTAAGACGGAGTTAGACGAGGACCAGCACCGACGAACTGTACAAGGAGAGTATTTATGGCTAACTGAACAAAGAGAGGACTAACGAGCAGATTGGGAGCAGGTGTGAAGAGAGCAGTTTAAGGGGCTATGGAAAAAGGAGACCAACACAAGCATGCAACAAATAAAAACCTGAGATATAATCAGAAAACACAACAAAATAAGAATTAAACCAATAAAACTAGAAAACATGGAGCAAAGTTAAACTGAATACTCAAAAAAAAACATAACAGAACCAAGACTGTGACAGACATGTCACATGGCTACAAACACAGCCCATCAGCAGTCACACAGCACAACTTTGAGGCTAACCCAGGATGGGCTGTTGTCACCATTTAAGCAGTTTGAGCTAAACTCCACATTCGTTCTAAACCTATGCAAATCCCTGCAAGCTGGCTTTGACATAGAATCCATTCAAACAGAATGGAAATACCCCCTGCTAGCCTGGAAAAAACTAGGAAAGAGATTGATAAAGTAGCAGTCTCAGTCTGTACAACCACTGTAAAACTTCCACCACTTCCAACAAGCTCTCTGCTACTGGTAAGGTAGAGCTTACGGGTTAAATCTCTTGCAGATTGAGATATAAATGAACCTATTCAAAGTTCGGTCTTTCACTTTACTAAATTTTAGAAATTTACTATTGATTTCTGTGGCCCTGATGGAGTATTAGCCTGTCTAATTCTTACCAAGGCAGCTGGAAACAGGCACCAGCGATTCTCTAAAGATACAAATAATAGCTCCATGGATGGGTAAATAATCTTCCACAGTTAGAAAACAAGCAGAAGACAGAGGAATATGCCTCAGGCAACCAAAGTCCAAAGGTTGGGAATTAGAAAAAAAAAAAAAAAAACGCCACACCAGATGGCCATTTCACCAACACACCTCAATATCCTATTATAAAATTTCCTCCACCTCAACATAAAAAACATATTGCTGTTATTTAAAAAGCATGTGGGTTGCTTTTGGTGCCAAGGGTGATATAAGAGACAATTACCTGGTCTTACAGAGTAATGCTTGTCTGTATATTACCCATTAAATAGCTGTCAATAAAGCTGAGTAAATTTCCATGTTTTTTGGAGTAAAAAAAGTAAAAAGAGTGAAATAAATCCACACCCATCCTCCAGAGGGAGCAACAATCAGCTGAGATAGTATGTAATCTAATGCCTTATGACTATGAGTAAATATTTTTCTTTTACTGAAAACTGGAAATGCAAGAATAAAAGTGTAAGGGATGTGATAACATCTTTTCTGAAAGAATGAATACTTTTTTTACTTTTTTAAGCTGTTTTGTTTTAGGATTGGAATTAGATGACTAAAAAAGCAAAGTTAGAAAGACTGCTGATGAATTGCAGGACTTATCCTGTATGTAAGCTGTAAATCCATCTTTTTGTATAAGTCTGCATTTAGCTATACCAACTATCCAAACAGAACTTGTATATTTTTTCATAGCAAACACAAACATATTCTTGTTTCATGACATATGGGGAGATTTCATTGACTTTAATTCATTTTATATGGCCTAGCCCAGACCCTTATCCTAACTATTACCAAGATATACCTAACCCTAACATTTACCTGAACTGAATTTACACCTCAGTCCTAAACCTAACCCTGGCTTAAAGAAAATAGCTTTACAATATGGGGACCAGGATCTGGTCCCCATAAGAACATGGGTCCCCATGACATGAAAACAGATTAAAGCACAGGTGTCAAACTGGTTCCAGAAAGGGCCATGTGGCTGCAGGTTTTCTTTCCAACCAAGCTATGGCACACCAGATTCCATTCATCTCATCAAGTCATCATGTTAAGACTGGACTCACTTGATGTGATGAATGCAGTCATGCGTGCTATTGCTTGGTTGGAAAGAAAACCTGCAGCCACACGGCCCTTTCTGGAACCAGTTTGACATCCCTGGATTAAAGTTTCCACGCTGTCATAAAAACAAGTCCACACTAGATGGCATTGCAGAACTGATATCAGAAGGTCATTGTTTCTTCCTTTCAAATGTTTCTCTTTATGGTATATTAAAACGATATGCTTGCAGGCAAAGTTTTTACAATGTTTGTCTCTTAGTGGCCTTTGGTCACAACACCCTTCTTTGGCCATGCCCTGTATCTTGTATTTCAATGGGGTGGTCAATAGGGTGGTTAAGTGGAATGAACTAGCATTGACTCCTGACTTTTCTCACCCTTCTGGTTTGACTAACCTGATGCTATGACATAAGTATATTTCTTTCCTGCTCCCTGAAATGTCACTTTTAAAAAAGACTTCCTTTAAACAGCACCCTTAGAGAGCTGATTCTAAATTGCTGTTTAGCTGAGCAGCAAAACCTCCACTTTTTAGCCATGATTGGTCGATCAACTAAATTTATTTCTTTGGTGCTGGTGTTAACAGCCACCATTATTTTTTTTCTGCTTGCACTGGAAAATCTGACCATAAAAAAAGAGTAAGTACCTTTTTATTGATGTGAATTGTATATGTATTTACTTATAAATTAATACTGTTGGACATAATCTTTTGTTTCCAACTTACATGATGGATCTTTGTAAATAATTTCGGTTTAAATGTCCTTAAGCTTCGACTCTACCTGGACGGCCATCTCAGAAAGAAACAGAGCCAGTGGAGAATACAACTTGTTGAAAATTGGCGATTTATTGCAAAACAAGGAAGAGTTAAGTCCAACAGCAGACACATCTCAAAGGAACGTTTCAGTGACTTCAGCTCCTTCTGAGACTCCAATACCCATTTTATTGAAAAAAAGATTCAAGAAGCTTCCTCAGTGGAGCTTTGAAGATATTTACAACTTGGATGCTCCCCCAAGACCGATGGTAAGCCTACTGAGACATGATAAAAAGACAAAAACATATATATATATCTATATATCTGTTTAGTTTGCAGATGTTGGCAGTTCCTTTTGGGTTTAGATGAAAGAAAAGGCTATTTTTTTACCGGGATTGTCTTTCGGGTGGATTGAATAAATATTTGCCTACCTTGTGTGCTGAGCTGTTATCCGAGCTAGATCCTCAATCCGGATATCACTGTGAATCAGTGTATTTAGATGAACTAAAGTTCACTATGTGCATTAGTCATTATCGGATATCAGAAATTTTATATTTCATGAAACTAACAATCCTCCTTGGTTTGTCTTTGTTGTTAACATTTCAAATTCATAGAGGAAAGGTTTTAGTGTCCAATAATCAATAACAAGTTTTACAGGTCTGGAGCCTTTGTGTTCGTCAAGCGTTAACATAGTCCTGCCTTTTAAAAAAGCACTAAAAAGCTGCCTTTACTTTTGTGGATATAGAAAAAAAGCTTTTATAAATTCAGACCTGCCTTAGAAAATTATTTGATTCAGAATCTATCCAACTAAGTTTTTTTTTTATAGTATACTAGAGAAAAAACAAAGTCTTACCGTAAAACAATGTTTTGATGGGAACTAATTGAAAGAAATTAGCTGCCTAAAAAGATGTTGTACTATTTCCCAACTACATGCACAAATATAATTTATATATATAATGCTTTAGACCACTGGTGGATTTTTATATCATTAAACTAAGAAGTTTGCTTCTGAATTGGAAATTAAAAAGATGGTTTTTAGAAGATAAGAATGTAAAAGGATTCTAAGTATGGTAAAAAAAAAATGTTTTATTAATATTGTCACCATAAATTCCACATTAAAATTTTTTAATCTTTTTTTTACTTACATTTTGATCAATGGAATTGTGAAAATTATTAATTTAGTTACACCTTTCACATAAATCAACTGAAAAACCTTTACAACAATCGAACCTTACTGAAGGGTGCCGAACAAACTTTGCATGTTTCTATCTTTTCTTTGATGAGTTCTCATTTTGATAAACCCCATTACCATCCCCTTAACATTAACTCCTGCCTCACATTCATCACAAATGTGTGAATGGAGCTCGGAATCCACTGAAAAACGTAAAAACATGAAATCTATTATATAATTACTTTAAATCATTATCTACCAGGATTTAAATAATTTGGATCTGATTATCTTCTGATCATAAATATGGATAATTTTTTTGCTTGTATTTTTAACAACAATTTAAAGCAAAGTATACATTTCCAAATCTTTTGTTTCATTATAATTAATATTTAAATTGTTTAAAGTACTGTCATTTGTTAATTAATACGTAGAATTCCCCTGGAAATAAAGATTATACCTTTTTTTTTTGCCCCTTTGCCTTCCCTAGCCCTATTTATATTATCTTATCTTATTAAAAACTATAAAATAGACTTTTCAGTGTAGCAGTGGGGGAAAATAGCTTTCTTACTTCAAAATAACAGATGTCCTGGAAATACCTTAATCGCAATTTGACTGGAACTTGCATATTGCTTTGATCATTTCATGTTTTTCCCCTTCAGGAATGCACTGTATAAATAAACTTGCCCTGCCTCTATGAATCACCTATGCTTGGGTTATTGTAATTCATTTAATCTTCCGTGCAGACATGTCCGCAGTCTCTGCGTAACTCCAAGGATCAGGAATTCCAGAAAGCCTTCCTTCCCAACATACGCATGTATATGCACAAAAACAACTTTAACATTAGAGAGTGGAACCGACTCTCACATTTTAACAATCCTTTTGGTTTTATGGAAATGAAGTATGACGGTAGGTATTTTCCTAAACTGAGTAACTCATGCTTTCTTAATTTAAGAAACCTGTGTCCCTCGTTGTCTTTAAACTTGTTAATTTTTTTTTAGAGTGTTTACTCACTCTTAATGTAGGAACTGAAAAAAAAATCTACAATTTTAAAAATATATATCCTTTTTTAAGCAGCACTATTGGGGCAAAGAGAAACGAAAGTCCTCCCCTCTAATACTTATTTTTTTAAGCCTCCCTTCCCATGTTGCATCATGCTGTTTTTTCCACAGTCCCTCATACCTCACTATTTACCCAAGATTACTAGATTATTTAAACTGGTTTGCTGCCTTTTTACACACATTTTAACATTTTAAGTCAGGTTCAGGGTATTTGGGAGAGGTTTAAACATCTTAATTATAGCTTCTTATTAATTTAAAAATCACTTCTGGTGTGTTTTTTGGATCAGTCTTTATCTCACAGCTAGATTTTGGTAATCCCCCAAACAAATGCTCATCTCCTTCCCTTATTTTATCATCTGACAGATTTAAAAAATTTTTTTTTTCAGATGTAATGCCTGTAGTGAAACTCATCCCAAAGCCAAAAGAACCACTGCTTCTCCCAAAACCAGGTGGGGATGGCTGTGTGCACTGTGCTGTGGTGGGAACTGCAGGCATCATGAACGGCTCAAAAATGGGCGCGGAGATTGATGCTCATGACTACGTCTTTCGGTAAGAAAAAATCAGATTAAATAGGCTGTTTTAGTCGGTTGCGCAGTTGGGATTTTTAACGTGAACAGTCACATTCTTGCATGAGGTTGGTCACAGTGTCAGGTTATGTCAAGAAAGGCATCCAGGCAGTTAAGATTTTACTGATAATATATTTTTTGTCAGCATATTAAGGACAAATAAACAATATTGCTGTGTTTTACATTTGCACAAACTTTGATGGCATCCTGTTGTTAAATTGTAAGGTCCAACTTGTTGATGCAATATCAACTTTAACTATTCTCTAAAATTCTTTTGACAATGAGAGGTGTGTTCACGGTTGAAGAAGTCTTAATTACAGTTTCGTAGATATACATCCTAATTTAAGGTAGGAAAATAACAGCGCCTAAACCTGTCGGTTGACATAGTTGAGCAGCTTTGTGGCAGTTGGAAAACCCACAAATCACAAGTTTGTCAAAATGAGTTGATGAAACAGGTTGTTGAAATTTAGTGCCTACCAACAAAAGATACCAAATTGTTTATACCCGCTAAAGTTCCCCAGGTTATCACTTTACAACCACAATCTTTATTGTGTCTTAGATGTGATAACCACAACAAAGTTGACAATTGATAGCTATGAAGTTTATAACAAAATTTTACATGTAGCATTGAGTCACTTGCAACAACCTTTACTCTGCATAAATCTAATCCTGTGTAAAAAAAAAAAATGGCTTCTTAACTCATCCAATTATCACAGTCTAAACACAACAGACAGGTCAGGGGTGGAATTGTGGATGTTAAGTTGTGTTGTTTGAACGAGGGCCCAAATGCAAATTGGCAGAGCATACAGGTTTTTATATCAGGAGAGCAGGACATGGAAGGCAGAGGACCGTAGCACAAGCATGTACTGTATCAAAGAACAAATAACACAAGGGAGTTTCTATGCAGAGAAGATTTTATCAGTGACATGAAAACTAATCATTTGACTAGAGCACAGCTTTTGGAGAGTGCTAGCATCAAGGCTATGGGAAAGAGACTCATTACACAGTCAACACAGAGGGAAGCGTAACTCAAACACAAAGGAGCTTCAAGTTTATCATGAACATAAGATAAACATCAGAAGCTAAACACAAAGTAATGAACAAATATGACAAAATACACAACAAAAGAGCAAATAGGAAAGCATACAGAGGAATTAAACAAAGAGAAATGAAAACCTGGGAGCTTAAACACAGCGGCAAAGGTGTGGAAATTACTATCAAACCAGAACAGTAATTAAATATATGGAAAATTTGCAGAGCTGTAACAAAAAGAAGTGATAAATAAAGATGAAGAGATAACCAGAAATCTAAAAAATAAAAATAAAAAATCCAGTAATAGAAAGAACAGAACATGAAAATAAACTAAAAAACGAACAAATGAATTTGGCAAAACCTAGTTAAACATAAGTTAACAACAAGGTAATACTAAACAAACATCAAAAAAACGAAAACCTGGGGCCCAAGGTAGAAAGGGCTGCACAATTACATGCTAAAATGTTTGGTAGGGCGAAATTCAGAAAGGGCACACAACAGAATTCAGATTATCGAAACTCAGGTACACAGATTGACAAAATGACACAGTACACGTATTTTGACCGGCTCAACCTATAAACATTTAATGAGTAAAGATACCGCGGAGGGAGCCACTGCAAGTCCAAATAACCATGGCAACAATCAGTGCTGTCAGGCAATCACAGAGAGACTTTGTAAAGACACCTCAGGGATATTCGTTACAGTTGACCAACAACTTCTTCACTGACATCAGCATTTTGTGGTAATAAAGTAAAAGACAAAAAATAGAAAATGTCTCTCTGTGTTTTTTTTTTTTGTAATTTACACCAAAAAAAGTACCCCAAAAAATACACAGGTAATAGTAGCACTACCTTAACATTTTTTTACTCAAGTAAAAGTAGAAACTAATCATGCAAGAAATGAATCAAGAGTAAAAGGGACTTGGTAAAATAATCACTCAAATCAGTGGCGGCTAGTGGAGTTTTCTTAATTATAATGAGAGAGTTATGTCATTATCTCTAGAAGACAAAGAATTACGACCGCTCTCGGCTTCCATACAAAATCACTAATCCAGAGAAGAATAAAAAGTTTTCTAAATGATAATTTTCATTATAACTCTAAAAGAAATCCTGTCTGTAGGTTAAAGATTATATCAGGAAAGGATAAAGAACTTCCATCAACAATATTTATCGCCTATGGTATTTTTACCTGATCTTGAATACCTGGTTACTTGTGGTGGACAGAGTAAATATAAATTTTACTTATGTAAGCGTTGTGTTGCTCACACACTGATATCATTTGAGTAAAAGTAGAATTATTGTAAAGCAAAGCTACTCCTAAAAGTACTATTTCTCTAAAGGAAATTTAACTGGTTAAATGTAAAATTCTGTAAATTATTATATTTCATGTAACTATACCCCTCATATTAGGTACATTTTACGCAGACACTATTTAAAACATAACTAACATTTAAAAAGATTAGAGATGTAAAAAAAAAAAAAAAGAAAATTCAGAAATTTCATAATTAGATTTATTGCCAAATGAAGCTCTAGCGGAAGTTCAATTGAAGAAACTCTGGCTTACCTCCATCAATCAGGAGCTGATCCGTCTCCGAAGCGAGCCAATCAGCTTCGAACTACTCCACCACGAAGCCCAATCAGCGTCCTGCTTCCACTTTATAAACTCCTTTCAAATCTCATCCCAGCCGCTATCCTGCAATCGCAATGTCGGATTTCGATTAAGACGACAATTTACCCACCTCCATCCCCTTCTCCGCCATCGCAGCTGAATCGTCCTTCATGACACGACTTCACCTCAACCTCATCAGAGAGTATTAATCCCAGTTGTCACCATCCCTCGTCTCATCGCATTGGTCCGGCAGAAGACCACCATGTTGAGCCCGGTTCTGCCAGAGGTTTCTTCCCAAAGGGGAGTTTTTCCTCTCCACTGTCGCTTCATGCTTACTCATCATGGACAGTTCACGGTACCTGCATCACCGAGCAGGACCTCTATATCCCGAGTCTGAGTGAAGCCCCGGCGTCAGCTCCCTCAGTCTTCTAGTCCCACAATTCTGCCCAGCAGATCACCTTGTCAACCAGCTCGGATCAAACCATCACCAGTTTCAGGCCGGGGGGAACATCCCTATTCTCATTCATCTACTCATGCATGTTAAAGCATAATTCAGCATGAATGTTCCTGCCCAGGTCTGAGCGCCAAAGACTATACTTTCTTATCAATAAATTCTTCTAATTATCTTTTCTCTCTGTGTGAGTTTTTCAGATTGAAATACGTTTGCACTTAGGAAGAATTTGACTTGGTGTTGATGGTGCAGACAAATTAGGTATATATCTAGAATTCAGAATCTATAGCTATATACAATATAAAACATACAATATACTATATAGAATATATAAAATATAGCTTTATACTATATAGAGGGTAGGCTGTGCGTTAATGTAACACAGGAGGTCTGGAGATGTGGGTTGGTGTAGCTTCTAGGTCCTGAACGGGGAGGGGAGAGACACCGTGTCGTTGCGGAAAGAGTCGGCTTGAAGTCTGTTCTGTCACACCTTTGCACATCACAAATACTGTGAGAGGACACTCATTAAATAAAAGTATGTTCAGTTTTTATATGCTGATTCATTAACAGGTGGTGTCCTTATAGCAGTATGAGCACAGTCATAGCTCTGAGTACCTTTAGAACTTCATATTCCATTTATGTAATTCAGGCTCAAGGGTGGTATAAGTACTTTATTACAAAGCACCTAATAGAAAAGGCGTACTTTAATCTGATTTAGTAAAGCTATGCAATAAAAAAAACAACAAATGTAAATATTAGCATTATTAAAGTTTAACTATATGGCTTGTGAAATCTGTAACCATTAACCTTCTGTGCTTCTCTTATGGTTATTATTTCCCATTGGAAAAAAAGGGAACAAGTGATCCTTATTTTCAGCACATGTTGGCATATGTGGTGTTTTTAACCATGAGAACGTGTCATGATAAAAAGGCCTTCCTTTATTAGTGACCGGACCACCTTTGATTGTAACTTTATTCATCTTGTAAATTAGTTCAAAGGTCGCCTTGGAAAGTTTGAAAGTCTTTTGGCTCGCTGCCGTTTTTTATGCTTTATTTTGTTCTTTGGAATCACTAAAAAGGTAAGAGGAGGTTTATTAAGGTTGCTTGCAAAATAGGCTAAACTTAACTACTTAACCAATGTTTCAAAATTTTTAAGTTGTTTCTATTTTAAAAATAACCATCGCTGCATTAAAATAGGTAATGTTTAATTTGATCTAAAAACGAAAGAAGCTTTTGTTAGTTTTAGATTTCACAATAAAACATTTTAAACCTGTTTATTTAGCATCTTTTGTTTTATTATTTCTCAAAATGACATATTATAAACAAAGTGTTATTGGAAAAAGATTTTTCTGGAAAATGAAAGTCTGATGATTTTCTTTCTTTAACCACTTCTTCAGGTTCTCATTTTATCAGTCAAATCCTAGTATTTGTCAGTTTTTCCAGATATTTCAGGTTGTGACCATCTAACAATATTTTAAAACTGCTGTAGTAAGCAACTTAACTGCAGGTCAACAGCTGAAAGTCTTTATTTAATTTGTGTGACAGGATGAATGCTGCAGTGACCAATGGTTTTGAGGAAGATGTCGGGAGCAGAACATCAGTGTATGTTCACACGGCCCACTCAATAACATCAGCCCCTATTTTTTATGGCAAGTTTGGATACAAGGCAGCTCCGCATGATGAGGTATAAAAGCACAAATATGTGCACTATTGCGTGTACTTCCCATAAACTGTAAAACAAGTTTGTCTTGCTCTTCTTTCTGACAGGGTATAAAGTATGTCCTGATTCCTGAAGGTTTGAGGGACTTCCAGTGGCTCAACTCTGTCCTTACAGGAGAAAAAGTCTCTGATGGGCAATATCGTAACAGAGAGTTTGTATTTGTTTTTATCTACAGAGATCTTTTTCGTTGAATATTTGTGTGTGTTTGCATGTCAGTGAAAACATTTTAGTGAAGCTAATGTTTGGACAGTAAAGATAGGCTACAGAAAAGTAAAATTAATGTATTTCTTTTGTTGCTTTGTAGTTTTGTACCTGCCTTTTCCTGATATAAATTGTGGTGGTGCCTAGGATTACATCTCAACCTCGCCATGAGCTAGGGTGACCAAACGTCCGTATTTCCCGGGACATATCCGTATTTCATGTCCTGTCCCGGGCGTCCCGGGTTTTTTTTAGAAAGTGAGGAAATGTCCTGATTTTTTCGACGCTGCGTGTGACGTAATCCCTGAGCCGCGTCAGTGCAGGCAGCCCTGTTCTTAATCAGAGGCTCTGTTC
>NW_015150465.1:2118258-2158276 GCF_000732505.1 Cyprinodon variegatus
TGCGCCAAGTAACATTTCCTCTGATCACGGAGCAAATCCCGATGATGAGACATTTCTTCTTTCAATCAAATCTAATTATATTTAAAAAAAAATCAATTGTTTAAGTCAGAGGTGTTCTGTGTATGGGTTGAAGCTCTCTAAAGAGACCTATAAATTACTGTTTTATTAGAAAAAAATTAAGAATCAACAATATGGCTTTGACTTGAAAAAATACTTTTTGTGTTAGCTTTACAAAAGTTTGTTAATTGTTTACTGTGGCGTTGTTTTATTTTGATGCATATTTTTAGGCAGAAAATCTCAAGGCTTAAAATGTTACCTTGTTATTGTCAGCACATCAACCCCCGATCTGTTGTTGGCACCTTTTTAAGCAGTTCTGAACCAACTTAACGCTGATTCCCCCCATTCCCATAGTGCTAAAATGGCATAGAAGGTCCTTGTTTCATCTTCCCATTAGACTGGGTGACCCAGGCTAGGCCTGCTGTGGGGATATTCGCCATCCCTGCACAGCAGCACTTGCATTTTACTTTGGGTAAACAGTGATAAACTTTATGGACTAGCTTAGCATGAGAGAAACACTGGACGACATCTTCTCCATTGGCTGGCACTCCTTAACTCCTCCAGAGTCAGCCGTTTATCAGACACATATGAAGACAATGGCGGTGGCACTCGCAGGCACTGACTTTATTACATCACACAGCGACCGGATGCTGATAAACATGTCTTTGCTCAAACAAAACAAATATGCTTAACGCCTGCTTTAACTTGATTGAACTCATTCATTGGAGAGAAAATCTAATTTTTAAAAAGTTATTTGCACACCTGTGGTCAATGTATGGTACTGTATATTTACCCAAGCCAGCCTATAGAATTTTAAATCTTCCACAAACAGCAGTGGGCATGAGTTAGTTTTCATCTCATTCATCCTACACTACCTTTTTAGAGTTTGTTGCTGAAACGCTTATTGTTGAGAGATCAAAACTCACAACTCATTAAAAGTCCCAAGAGATGTTTTGTAAACTGCACACATTTTTTGTTTATGATCATTGGACATTGGTTGAGATTTTACTTGTGTTGGCAGACATTTTTACAAAACCCTGTAAAAATACCTTTGATTTATTCTCATGGTTACACTGAGATAATTCTACCAGGTTAAACTACAGAAGACAACCAGCATTTAAAGGCTTTAGCTTTAGTATTAATCAATATTTCTTTGAGATATAAAGCATCAGATATGTATACACCACCTCTTTTTTGCCTAAAACGAAAACTTACATTCATAATAACTTCTATGCCATCAGAATGCCTCCATCAAAACACACAAATATGCCACAGCATGACCTGGTGGTCTGGCTGTTTACTCCCTGTTCAAGCTTTTGGTTATAACCTCGGAATAAACTGTATTGTTGTCTTGTTATCTATCGTCTCCCACCGATGGAAGTATGTTCTGTGACCGATGTAGCATCCTTAAAATATATTCGGCCCCTGAACGTTATGGAGTAATCAGAGTTAAGAGAAGCAGGCATTATTTTTTCTCAGCAGGAGGTATTTGTAATGGAATCATTTGAGAAATCGCTTTAGCCCAAAATAGGTTTAGTAATGTTTGCATTATCTTCTTTTATTGAGAGAAAGTTTTCAGCATTCTGTTCTTGTTATCAGCATCTTTTATGTTTTCACTCTGCAGTGCTAGGAAGTACTATTCAGGACAGTACAATGAGACCCGCTTTTATGTCCTGCACCAAGACTTTCTGCGATATATACGCAACAGGTCAGTCTTTCCAAATAAACATCCTTTATGTACACTTCTTCTTTTTTTATAATAAATAATCTTAGCTTTACGTGACACCAAAAATCTGTTAGATAAACTAAAACCTGCTAAAATAACCTTTTATAATTTTTGTAATTGAACTACTTAGGTTTTTACAATGGACTCCATATCCAACAAAAAAGGAATTAAGTGAGATTTCTGGCTGTGTTAAATAAATGTTTATCTCACTTTAGGATTTCTTTCATGGGTCGTCATTTACATCACTATTTCTTTACACCTTTTCTTTTCCCACAGGTTTTTAAAATCAGTCAATCTTAATAAAGGGTTCTGGGCCATTGTCCGACCAACCAATGGGGCGTTTGCTCTGTTTACGGCTCTGCACATTTGTGACACAGTAGGTCTACCTTCATCATAGTACACACTAGTGGTATTGGAAATAGAGGTGAGGCTGTCAAGTTAATTAACAATCATAGCATTCATGTTAAGGTCCATTTCACTACTTTAAAAGAATCTGAATGGCATGTTACATAACCTGATTTCATTCGTATACAGTTGTCCTGCTCTTCCCTCAAAATACCCTGTCTTAAGGCAGGAAATATGGTCAAGTATCGATAATACTTATTTTTTCTTCTCAAAAAAAGAATATGACGAGTATCAGCACAGATAGCTAAAACAGCACCAGTTGAACATGTACATAAAATAAATACTTTGGTGAAAAATTACAACCCGCAAGTTGTTTTTGAAGTCCAATTGTTCCCATTCCCATTAGGAGAAAATTTTAAAATTTGCAGTGATTCTGCAATGATTACTTTTTTCTACTTGATCCTTCAACTCTTCTTTCTGTTTTCTCTCTTTTCTGTCATCCCTAGGTGGATGCATATGGATTCATGACAGAAGATTATGCAAAATACTCCAACTACTACTTTCAAAAGTTTTTGAAAACCAAAGTCGTTTTCTTCGCAAATCATGACTACATTATGGAGAAGAATTTGTGGAAGAGCCTCCATGACAAAAAAATTTTAAAGCTGTTTCAAGGAAGTGAATCACAGCAGAAAACAGAAGAGCCATAAACACACTGGAACGGGTCAAACTGATTATCAACCTGATCAACAACATTTGCAACGTATAAATTCTGCTTCATAACAAGTATTTCTATCTCCCTCTCTTTAATACATTTTTATTTGAAGAGTTTCTGATTTTTGCCACAGTAGTTCTCACCAGGTTAAAGTTATAAAAACATTGTACTAACATACATCATTCCAGCATAAAGCAAGTTTTAAAAAGAAATGACAAATCTCTATTTATGTATTTATAACCGTTTCCTCTAACCTTTAAAAGGTTTAGTTTTTAAAAGCAAAAAAATATTATAAAAACTATCATCAGAATCAGAATCAAGTTCATTGCCAAGTAGGTTTGCACTTACAAAGAATTTGACTTGGTGTTGATGGTACAGACAAATCAGAAATATATACAGAATACACAATCCATAGCTATATGCAATAAAAAACATGCAATATACTATATACAAGGTAGGCTGTGAGTTAATGTAACGCAGGAGGTCTGGAGATGCTACGTTGGTGTAGTTTAAAGGTCCTGAATGGGGGAGGGAGAAAGGCAGTTACAATGTCATGGGCTTCTCTGGGCCTTGTTGATAAGGCTGGTAGCAGATGGGAAGAAACTGTTCTTTTGGCGGGAGTTTTTTTGTCATGATGGACAACCGCCTCCTTCCAGGGGAAGTGTTTGAAATAGTTTGTGGCTGGGGTGCGAGGGATCAGCCACAATCTTCCCTGCACGCCTCAGAGTCCTGGAGGCCAGTTGCGGCCGGCCCATAGGGGGCACTGGGGCACCGCCCTCCCTGATAAGAAGAGAGAAACTTAAAATATATTTTTACAAATTAACTCATAAATGTCAGTTTTACTCTCTAGAGTGTGTACCTATAAGCAAAACAAATTATATAAACTACATTTCCCAACCTACTGTCATTAATTTGTGGATTTCCACAGACAGACTCCTACCGTCTCTGTCTTGGGGCTGCGATTAGACTGCCCCACATGTTCAGAGAATCTGCTAATCATGTACTATTGCTAGCTCAATTTAATAATTTAATGGCCAATCAGCGTCTCAGAATTTTATGGTCTTGGGGCGCTGAAAATACTGCCCTTTAACAGGCTTCTGCACCCAATGCGCAGGTGCAGACAATTAGAGGGACGATGGCGAATGTAACGAACGAGATGCAGCTTCCATCAAATTCGGTGAGATCCTTATTTATTGTGTGTGTGATCAGTAAGCGGTTAAAACGCCAGAGTTGTTGGAATGCGGAAGTGACAGCACCAACACGTGACTCATGTTGTTTGTCAGATTATTATTTGTAATCTAAATGTTTGTCAGATTATTATTATTTTTTTATTTTATGTTTAAAAGTTTGGTGTAATTGAATAAGTCAATGAATCTGTGTAAAGGAATTAAGTTATTTGTGTTATTTGTTTTTGTATATCAATTGTTTGTGGAGGTAATATATGAGCAAAACTGATTTATGAGAAGAAATCAGAAATAAGAGAGCCTAAGGTGAGGGGCTTAAACTATTTAATGAGGGCTGTGGGAAGAAGAGCGGCCATTTCTGTTTTCTGTTTCTTTGTTACATTGCTGGTAACTGGAGGGAGGCTGAGGCCCAGAGTATCTTGTATATGTCTAGTTTCTTTTGCACCCTGTTTTGAGTTTTTGAGCACAATAAATCACCAACACCGGTAACCCGACTGAGCCTGGATTCTTGGAGGCCAAAGAACCCGGTCACAGTGACCCAAATCATCACTGTTACTGTTATTATATAGTAAATTAAATCATTACTGTTAAATTGTATTTATTGTCCAATTGTTTATTTGAATTCTTACTCTGGATTAGTTGGAGACATACACTAGGCTATATCAGCCCCACCAAAAATATTTTTCACCAGCCGCCACTGCTGGAGGCATACAGGTTCTGGAGAGATGGAAGATTGCAGCCAATCACCTTCTCTGCAGACCGGATGACACACTGCATTCTGCCCTTGTCCTTGGCGCTGGCACCAGCGTAACAGATGGTGATGGAAGAGGTGAGGATGGAGGAGTAGAAGTGCACCATTGTCCTGGGCAGGTTGAAGTTTTTCAGCTGCCGCTGGAAGTACCTCCTCTTCTGGGCTTTCTTGGTGAAGGAGTTGATGTTCAGTTCCCATAACATGGCAGGGTAGCTGTCAGCTCTGCAGCAAGTTCTACACTCCATGAATATAAAGACACATTCATTCAGATAAATGTATATAAAAATAAATTACCTAAGGTAGTTATCAATGTAGATATGATTTTCTGTTGTTCAGCATTTTTTTTTTTTAGGATAAGTTTATTGCTAACTAGATTTTTGTTATCAGGGGCACCTAAAGTTAACCCACATTAGGCAAAATGGTTGATTAGTTAATTATTGACTTTATAGTAAACTTGAAGCATTTACCAACATTTTTACTGAAACCAAGAAAAAAAAATAACTCAGATGAATGTTAACATGCCTATCTTGATAATTTGAATTAGTTAGCAAAATACTATGAAGAGGTTACATAGTATTGTTTAAAAACATGTGACTGTGAGGTTTTATGGGCAAGGTGTTGTCTTACAATAATTTGAGGAAGTGGTTCTGACATGAAGGTGGAGTAGTTCCAGTTAGGCCGAAAGTATGCTCTATCAAATGTAACTGTTAAAAGTATAATGGAGGATTTTGGAAAAAAAACCCGCCCTCTCCACTTTGAAAAAAAAAGAGGGTACACCTATTAAACGCACGCAAGAGTATGCACAAGCCCTTTTTCTCTTGTGTACACTGTTTAAAATTTGATTTTTGCATCTCTGATGCAAGCTTACTTTCCAAAAGAAGATTTGCAAATTTTCCACTATGTCAGACTGACATAGTGAAAATAGGGACGAGCATATAGGACGGCCTTATGTAAAAATGTCACCAGAATGATTCATAGTTGGACGGACCACTTATTTTGATGATCCACCCGGAAGAAGAAAATCTTCCTCTATACCTTTAATTTATTGTCTACATCCTGACAATATTAGGTTCAGGATGACAGATTGTCAATAATAAGCAACAGCTGCTTTGTACTGTCTTTGTTTTGGTTCTGTTTAAGTTTTATCTTTGAATTTTAGTTGGTTTTATCTCCATTTTGTGTTGTTCTAGTTATTTTTTATTGTATTTGAGTTTTTATTAATTTCTTGTTTGCCCTCTATTGCCTCTCTTATGTCAGTCTCATTTTCCCTAGCTCCCTTCTAGACTCCTCTGTTTGAACCTGCTCCCAATCTGCTGATTAGCCTGATCTTTGTTTTCCTCTCCCATATATGCAGCTCCTGCACAGTCACTGTTGCTGGTTTGTCTTCATTTCTTTGCCCCCTTGTTGTGAGTATTTCTGGTGGTGATGGTGAGATGAACATCTATGAGGCATTGAACCATCCATCCATCACGCTTATTCCAACCGGGGTCGCAAAGGGTGCTGGTGCCTAACTCCAGCTGTCTATGGGCGAGAGGCGGGGTACACCCTGGACAGGTCGCCAGTCCATGGCATGGCAGGCATTTAACCGTTTTGGCTAATAGCTTCAATGATCTCCACAGTTCATGAAGCTTCATGTGAACATGTCACTACCCTTTAGTGGAGTGCATAACTACAGTTAGTAATCTGTGATTGTTTTCTTGTTTTCTTTCCCCCTTTAAGTTCCTTTGAAATTGTTATGGATTGGTGTGTATAATAAAGTCTTTTGTAATGTCTTAGAAAAGAAAAAATATTTAAGTTTTAATTTGGTTTTAATTGAGTTGGAAGTTATGTGTTGAACCAACCAACTTTGGCAACTTGTACAAGGGCAAACCAATACAAATTAGTCACATTAGCCAAAATGCTTGTTAAGTCTAATCGTAACTTTCAAAAGTGATGGGATATGATCTATCAACCTATGGAATGGAAGTCAATGTCTTACAGCTTATGCCACTGGCATGGTAACAGCAAATGAAAAAGCAATACTACTTAAAACCAATATTACAACTGTAACCAAAAGCTTTCTCAGATTATGATCATTACATTGTTTAATCTAACCAAAATATTTTTAACCAACTAGATTGGTTGTTTTTACAAGTATTCTATTCTTAGAATAGATCCAAACTCTATCCAACTGACTGCATTTCTCCTAGAAACTCTCACATCCTGACTGAACACAGGCTCTTTAAATGCCTGCCAAAGTTCTGGGCTAGCTGAACCACTTCCAGAAGCGGTCACATGATATGGCGGGGTAGCGAGGCTTCGGACGTCATCTATTTTGGCTCCTCCCCCCAAATGAAGCAAGCCTCGATATGTGCCTCGTGGAAACGCCCCCTTCACTCCTCGACACACGCCTCAAAGCCTCTGCTTCGTCTCATAACACCACTCATTTCTGGTCTTAGGTATTTTTGGACTTTGTGGATTTTGTTAGTTTGACTTCTGCTTCTGTTACGCTTTTTGTTATTAAACCTGCAAGAAACCACTTCAGCTTCAGTCTCTGCATTTGGGTCCTCCTCAAACCCCCACCCGATCTGACATGTGCAGTTATGAACATTGGCAGATTTGGCCTTGTGCACTGCACTAAATGCACACTCTGGTTTCTGTAAAAATCGGTCTAATCTTTCGACATATACTTGTTATTGCACCACTATTGTCGAATGTTTTCAAAAATTTGTACATAACCTTAGGAAAACGATTATCATTTCAGATAAGACACAATAACTGAGAAAAATGGAAACGGCATTAAAATTAGACTTATTTAGGGAGCTTTAGAGATATGGATCATTTAAGGTGATTATGTTGACGTAATGTTTAGGAATTGTTCACTAAGACTGTTAATGAGCAAGGTACTTTAATTTGTGTGGGACAATTTCTCTTTTGGAATTATTTTTTTCAAACAAAAATTCCAAATCTAAACTAAACTAACATTTAGTACATTTTTATTTACTGTCACTTTTTCAGTTTTGTTTAAGCTGAATTACTGCTGTGAATTGATCATTTTCTTTAATGGGAGGTGTAATGGAAAGCGCTGTGATTACACCTTTAAGATTTCTCATCCTTGAATGTGTTTCTGTACTTTTACAGCAAATAAAATGAAGTAAAATGTTATCCATGTTATCAAGAGGTGACATGATCAAAGTGAGTTGTCTTTTTTTTTTTTTTTTTACCCCAATTGAAAATGCCCAACTATAGGTGACTTACAACTATAGCAAAAAGTCACACATGATCTGAATCACCAGCAAATTTAAATGAATTGTTACCCGGCATGATGCACACCTCTGGTAAAAATAACTCCTTTAAAATCTTTTCATAACTCTTTAAGTTATCCTGTACACAGACAGAAAAACACACACACAAACTCTGCTAAAAACAAAGCGTCCTTGGCAGAGGTAATTAATGAGATTCAATCTTGGACAGAAGAAATTAATTTTTTTCTTTTATCAAGATATATATGTGAATAGAAGCCATATATTTTTTACTGTTTGTTTTGTTTTGTTTTTCTTGTACTATGTTGTTTTAAGACTAAACCTCACAGCATATCAATCATTAAAGTCAAGATTCTTCACACCGTCCTTCGTGAGATGTTAAGCTTAGTTGATTAATCTCAATACAATTGTGTCTCAACTTGAATGCAATCCGTTGCCTAGTGATCAAACTACAGTATGTGCATCTTTTGTGTGAGGTGTTTGCACACAGCAAGCAGAGCAGGTTGTCAGAAATTGAAAGGGCATGAAGGATTAATACAGTCTATTTAATGTTTGAACGTCACAGTAAAACACATTTTAATGCCAAAGAAAGTAAAAATTTCTAGTTAATGTTAAAAAAACTGAAAGGGTTCTCATTTAATTCACGAAATATTCCTTGATAGGATGCAATATTTTTGTTAAATCTGACATGTTTTTTTTCTGGAAAATGCTTCAATGTTGTTATCAAAAAATTACATCAGCGTACGTGTTCTGTGGCAACGGGTTTTTCCAGCCATGGGTGAATTTCTCCTTCGCCCTCTAATCCTCACCACTACTTTTGATGAGACACGTTTGGTGAACAAAAAAACCGTGGCATTTTCAGACTTTAATAGCATTTGTCAATTAAAATATATTAATTAAAGTACAAATAGTTAACAATAAGCCATAATCTGGATTTTGAATCTCTGTATTCTATGTTCAAATGTAGGTTGCAAAGAATACACATACCTATTATTTATAAATGTAAACATGTTAAAAAATTTGGATTTCTTTAAATAAAAAAAAATTAAAGGTATTGTACGAAGTAGGACATAATGTATTGCGAACATAATTCAGGAAATGTTTACTGAAAGAGATGGGGGGGATTTTAAGGAAGTGACATTGTGTAATACTTATAGAGATTAACCGAAGTACAAACAGATATATTAAAAAGTAGGTATAAAAACAATTTCATAATTTTGTAATGATAAATCCAAAATGGAAAAACATGGATTATTACTAAATGTTATACATATCAGAGGCATACATATTGCTAAAAATTGTTTTGATCTATTTTGAATTGGATCTAGTTTGTGTTCTTTGATTAAAGTTTCTTTATTATTAACTTTGAATTCTGTCCTATTATGTAGGGATATCCTCAGCTTCAGAGGGCAAAAATCCTCACAGAGCTTCTCTGACTTTCCCCAAATTCCACACCTGATCTTACTGGCTGTACTTGTTTGACTTTTCCGCTGTCATGTTAAGAGCCAGTTTAAGGTTTCCTTCGGTAAATATTTACTCATCAACCATAGTCTCGTCCACATTTTCAACGCCTCAGCTTCGCAAGAATGGTTCATAAAACAGTTGCACTGTTTTGCTTTGTAATGGTGATTTTACTCAGCATTATTCTTTTCATGATGTCTCAAGAAAATTTACCTGCTAGCATAAGGTAAGTGTTTCAAATTATATAAATATGTAGTTTTCCTTTGTTTTTTACTTGCTAAGGATCTTTCTTGTTACATTTGCATATTTATTAAAATTCAGATACAGATGGAAGGCTATGCCAGAAATAAAGGGAATCAGAGGAGGAAGCTATGAAAATGAAGGGCTACGTCAAAATGAAGGAAACCTTTTGACATCTTGGCTCAATGCAACACAGTCTTCAAGAACTGCTGAAACATCAACAAGGGATTCAGAGCCAGAGACTGATAAGAAGAATATGTCTGCAGAATATCCCATTCCAATTATACACAAAAGTTCCTTCAAAAAGCTTCCTAAGTGGAACTTTGAGGATATTTACAATTTAGATGCCCCCCCTAGACCTAATGTGAGTATACTGTAGAAAATCACTTAGAAAAAAGAAGCTAATATCAATATTAGGGTCTGCTTGGTCCCGTCTTCACTTGTTTGCTTTTGGTGCTGCTTCATTCTTTGTCTGTATGCACCATTGGCATTAGGCTATTAATAGCTAAGTGTACATTGAAACTTAAACTCATAGTAGCTCCAGTTGAATAAATGTTTGACAATCTTAAATCTCACTTTCTAACCCGGTCTCAAACACAGACATGTTCCCAGTCTTTGCGTAACTCCAGGGATGAGGACTTCCAGAAAGCCTTCCTTCCCAACATACGCATGTTTCTGCACAAAGATAACATCAACATGAGAGAGTGGAATCGACTATCACATTTCAACAATCCTTTTGGTTTCATGGATATGAAGTATGAAGGTAGGTGTTTGCTTAGATAGTGCTACAAATGTGTGAGTAAAATAAATAATTAATTACTTTTGAGGCGATAAGCAGAGACGTTAGCCCATTTTTGGGGGGTGCTGAAGTGCCCCTAAATTAAATCAAAGCTCCCCTTGTCATGATCGCAGCCCCGGTAGCTGATCTAATCACTCACCTCATTCACCTGCTGTTCCCTCCCCGCTCTCTAATTATCATTCATCTTATTCACTTGCTCCCCGTGCAGGGGCAGCCCGGGTTCTGGCCCTTTTCCACGGAGTCCTCGAAGTTTTGGCTCGGAACTGGGTGGAGTTCAGTTTTAGTCCCGTAAGCCTGGCTCTTAGGATCAGATTTCTGCCTGCTCGCTGGGGTTGCTGCATCGGGGACACTCTGAGCGGCTCCTTGCGCCACATCTCGTTTGGCAGTCTATCGGCTGGATCCTGCCTTCCTCCAGCTGCTGCATTTCTGCTTTATCCACAGCAGCCCGCGTTTCTATTCAGTTTTGTTTTAATTTCTGTCATTAGTTTTAAAACTTCCCACTGTCTGACTTGCCTGAATTCTGGGTCCATCTGTCCGGTTTTATGACACCCCTAAAACTGGAGTGTTTTTTTCTCATACTGTATGCACTTTTTAAAATAAAAAAAAACAATAAAAGCATAAAACACTACAGTACTTGATTTAAAGAATAATATTTTATTTATTGAAACTTTCAAGAGACAATCATTTATTTCATAATGGAACGGTTATGTCATAACTCTGCATAAAGGCCTAAAGCTGTGGCTAACTTTCATAATTTTAGCATTCCAATCGCACAGCCCACCGCTCCAGGCTTTTCTTGAAGTCATAGGGAAATCATATTTAAATGTCAAATACTTCTGGCTTAAACATGTATATAAATGTACTCTTTATCAGACGATACTGTCCTAAAATTTAGAAAATAGCTATTTGAAACAAAAATTCTGTCTTAAAATCTGTGTGGAGCAAATGGATGAAAATAGACTGGAGGGAAAAAAAAAAACATGAATCGATACTCTTGCAGACATGTCGATGCATCGGATCGTTGGCTGTTGGATCGATGCATCGATACAAAATGATCATTTTACACCCCTAGACCCCAATTGGGGTCAGAACCCCAAGGTTGAGAATGGCTGCTGTAATGTGTCTGGGATTAGCTTGTTTTTCTTGTTATGTTTTTAAAACAACAATTCAAGATCAATTTTAAATTTACTTTATCATAATCTCTTTTTATTTTATTTTTTTCAATTTCTTGCTATTGGAATTGCTGTTGTGAATTTAGCCTTTTCTTTAATGGGAGAGTGTCTCAATGTTTAAGCATATGGCACATCTGCATATATTAATCCAGTTAAATACAATCCATTTTGCTAAAAGGGGAGAACAGCAGCAAGTTGTGTGAAAAGTACAAGGTCAGGAAAACAATCCAAATAGTGGCAGGCCAAACAGCATTTGTTATTCTGACAAAAAAAAAAAAAAAACAACCTTCCATTTAGTGGATGATTTTACATGTCAGAGTAGTAATATGATTGCCCCATATTAAATGGTTTCCAGAAGCATAAATACACATAACATCTCAGTGGACTTCTGTTTAATAACATCCACCAATTTTGGGAAATTCTCGCCTCGTTTGCAAACCCAATGGAAAAGCAAAAAACTTAGGAACTATAACCCCAAATTACTTGTGTGATACATTATTTGAAAGCTACCACCATCTAGTTTCTAGAAATATAAATGAAAATAATTTGACTAATGCACAGCTTAAACTGCTTCAGTTCAAACATAACTTGCAGTAGTTTTTTATTCTCGAAAATAATAGGTCTTTTTTGAACAGCAGTAATAAAGGCATTCTGAGTTATTAGTTGTAAACGCTTTAAAGCAGTGTGTTTTGAGAGGCGAAACATGAAATCTTTGTTACATTTTCCTAATTATCTACTTTGTTAATTTCACTGTACAATGAGAGGAAGAACAGGGGGGTGAGACAGAGCAGAGCAGGGAAAGAGAAGAGGAGACAAAGAGAGAGCAGTAGACCAGCCACCAGTCCAACGGATCTCAAAATCTGCCTTTGATTTACGGGATAAGACTATTGGTCCTAAACCGTTAGAACTCTTCTAGTATTCACTCACCCAGTTTGGCACACAAAAAAGAGCCTTTCATGAAAACTGGTTTAAAGGCTTTAAATGATTGGAATATTCTTCTAAAAATAATTTCGCTTTCTGCTTTGTTTGTCCAGTATTTGGCAAAAGATATGATGCATTAGTCAATAATGGAGTCAGTAATTGGTACTGAGCACATTTCATAAATTTTGAAAATGTATGTAGAAAACTGAAATGTATCATGCCTGCTAATCTGGGTGCTCAGCAAACCTAAACCCCTGGCAATATGATAGAGAACCTAAACAGAATATTTGTATTTAGGTGTGGATATTGACTGAGCCATTCTATTCGATGAGTACTGTACTTGTTCTGATGTATGTATTACTGCATTTGTTCTGAGCTATTCTATGGGGACTCTGTTTGTTTAGCTCTTTTCACCTGCTGGGAGGTGAAGCTCCGCCTCAGTCTGCCCTGTTCTTTTCAACCGTCCAGCAGGTATTTTTCCAGGCCCAGTTGTAGTCATAGACAGTGTTTACATGGATGTCTCGTTGGACGGGGTTTGCCTCCGCTGCAGATGAGTCAGAGCTTCCACCATGTTGAATGTGGTGCTGCTGCTGATAGACTCAGACGCTTAAACAGTATCAGAGGCACTTTAATCTCAGTTTACAATTTATATTCTTAATGTTTTTATTTATAATATTATGAGTTTATTTCATAACCCTTTGGCTGCATTTTATTTTTTGCAGAGCCGATTGAAGTTCACTACAACAGATGTTTACTTTCTGCCACATACAATATTTCAGTTACGTCAACGTGTGAATCTGCACCCAATGAGGCATCTATGTATATATGTCTGTGGTTTTAATCACATATTCTCACCATCTCATTCTAGCTTCTCTGTTCCCGCTGAACCCCCCCATCCCCGTCAGCATTCAACTTTGTGAGCACAGGTTCTGCTTGTTGGATGGGTGTACCGCAGTCTTAGTTAATTATTAAAACAGCTCTTCCACATTTTTTTCTGTTTTCTTCATGACTGCCTGAAGTAAAATCCTGGAAACAGTAGTTGGTATAAAATCATAGCATATAAAGTGGGGGAAAGATAATAAATTATTGTGATAATAAATCAGTGGAAGATTTTTTTTATAGACAGTAGGAGCCTTTTGAAGACAATCCAACCTGCTACTCAAATATCTCTCCTTCGAGTGTAATGTGGAATCCACATGACAATTTCTGCTGTTAAATATTTTTAGATTATTTACCGTATACTGCAGACCAACTCTGAACAGGTCGAGAGTATATGCAGAAATAAATTAATACTCAAAAAATAAAAAGGCATTCAATATGATTCTCCCAAAATTAAGTATTATGTATAAATGTAAGCAGTAACAAAATTATATAATGAAAAGATAAATGTATAAATCCCTCTTATTTAGATTAATATTTATTTCTGTTTGTAATAATAACCTTATTTATGAATTTATTATGTCATAATTTTCAATATATATTTATATTTGGGTTTTTTTTATGTATTCATACCTGTGCATCCTTTAATGATTTCTGTTTTCTTCTTCCTCTGGTCAGTCAAAAAAGCTCTGCAATGTAATGAAAGTCAGTCTGTCAGCAAGCTTTTACTAAGCATTTACTTAATTGCAAGATTTAGAAAGGAATCCAAGTGATACACTTATAAGGCTTTTGTTTGCATTGTTGAAATTCTGTGGAAAAATAAAAAGTTAAATCAATATTCCATTTTCCCTTATTGAACAACTGCTTTCTGCAGGCAGTTCATTCCTGGATGCCACCTCCTCCTGAGTCTAAACCGATTTACATCTCAAACTGTTTCTAATATCAGTTTTGAAAAAAAAAAAAAAAAAAATTACTGAATTTTTCAAAAATAATATTGTGCCTGAAGAAGGAAAAGCCTTATTGTTGAGTGGCACTCCTCCCTTGTCCAAGACTAATATACGTAGAACCCCTTCCCCACCACTTTGAACATTGAGAGACAGAAAATGCTTTTTTTATGCACTTTGTTTTCTGTCCTGTTCTGTAGGAGCAAGCCTTTGATGATAGCAGCTCACATGATGGGTTATTAGGGTTAGGGGGCGGGGAGCGGTGCAGCACTTCCAGATCTGAATCAAGCATTGAGAGAGCGGTCCACTCAAATCAGGGAATTCGCATGAAAGGGAAGGGAAAATAAACAATGGTTAGTGAAGGCAATGATCTCGAGTCTGTTTTCAGATTTCTGACCTAAGTACAATGTGCTCTGATTTTTGAACATCTCCAGAAGTTCTCAGCTGCAGAGCAACACTAAAACATGTAATATAATGTATTCCACAACCTCCTGCTGAATGCCCCAACTTCTTATCTCTTCTTATCTTATCTCTTAGCATATCTTTAGAGGTAATCTTTGGCATGTGTGATTGTGTACTCAGGATAACACTGAAGAGAAATAATATCTGTTTAGGGCAAAGGCTGAGATCACAAACCTACAGCTTTAAATAGTGTTGACAAGGGTTACAAACTGCAACAGCGTAGAACTAAAAGATAATAGATTCAAACTGTTAAAACCAATGAAGCTTAAATGTAAATTCAATCTGGAAGACTCCTGTCACCTTCCCCTAAACCACCTGCGATGTCCCTCATTCAGCTCTATCCAATCAGCTCGGGGGGGGCGCACCTTCTCCAAAGCCAGTAATCTTGCAAGATCCCCTTCATTTAGCTCCTTGCCCAGCTTCTCTCTCCCGAATGCAAGCAAACTTTCACCCACCTCCACCCCATCTCCTCCCTAATTCCTAGTCCTACAAATCCTCTGGCTTATTCTACAACCAGTATCCAGGCCCCAGGGGCAGACTACTCTAATCATTTTCTAGGTTACTAATTCAAGCAAATGTTGATTTACAGCATCAAAGTCTTCTGCTGGGCCCAAGCACCAAATAACTTATTTCGTTTATGTCTTTATCTGCTTCTGCCTCCTGGAACCCTAGTTGGTCTTGGCAGAAAGCCGCTCACACTGAGCCTGGTTATGCTGGAGGTTTCTTACTGTTAAAGGGAGTTTCCTCTCCACCATCGCTATATGTATGCTCAGTGCGAGGGATTGCAAAGAGTCAATGAGTCCTCGCAATCAGCTGGTTTTCCTTTAATGGAAATATCTTGAAGAACATGATTGTTTTACCTGTGTTAATATATTTAATATTTTCTGATTGCGACTTGTCTCTGTGTGAGTCTCCAGATTGAAATGACCTTTGTCATCAGGGTTGAATTTCATCAAGCCTAAACTTCCTGTAATATTTGAGATGTGAAGGGCTTGTTATGCTGCAATCCAGCTGCTGATTTTTATAAGATGTTTTGCAGATGTTATGCCTGTGTTGAAGCTCATCCCAAAGCCAAAAGAACCGCTACTCCGCCCAAAACCTGGCGGGGATGGCTGTATCCACTGTGCTGTGGTGGGAACTGCAGGTATCTTAAACGGCTCAAAAATGGGAGCTGAGATTGATGCACATGACTACGTCTTTCGGTAAGTTAATAACGCACCAAACAGGCTATTTTTGTTGTTTATAAGTGAGGATATTAAACAAGTTAACTGAGAGTTACCTTTAAGAATTTAACATATTTTCAAGTTGGTCACAGTGATGTGGTATGCAAATGGAATAAAAACATATTGCTATTGTGGTAATAAAAATATTATCTTTATTGTCCCACAATGGGGAAATTCTTTCTCGGCATTTGACCCATCCCCTTGGGGAGCGATGGGCTGCCTTTGTGCAGTACCCGGGGAGCAACGTGGCGTTAAGGGTTTTGCCCTGGATCCCAGAGTGGAGGCTGTGGTGATCAAAGCGGGTACTTGCAACCTTCTCAGAGCACAAGCACACTGCTCTAACCACTAGGCCAACACTCCCACACTCCCACTTTAATAGGTGACCAGTCTAGAAACTAAACTATATTGCCAAAGTATTTGTCTACATTTACATGAACTTCAATGACATCCTACTCTTCTTGTGGGAACCTTTGTTTCCAGCAATATGAACTTTAACTATTCTGTTATCATCTTCCACAGGATGGAATCACAGATAGATAAGAACACAACAATTGCAGCCCCTGCTTTATTTAATCCCCAATGGTTTTTATAAGATTGAAGTCAGCTTCGAAATGATTGTAAAGATCAAAATTCATAGATTTGATGGTGTGACCCAAAAACCAATTAATATCATTCTTCCTGGAAGATCTCTCTTTCATTTAACCGGAAACAAGAGGTTTGCAAATCACAAGAGTTGACTTTAATAGTAAGATTGTTAAATGAATCAACATAGTACCTCCAAGGTTGTCATGTTCCTTCCTTTAATGCAGCGTTACAAGTTGTTGTGGTTAATTTTACAACAACTTCACAAAAATAGTTTTGGAACAAAGCCTTCTCATCTACTGTTTAACGTGGTGGAAACATATTATTTTGGGATTTTTGGGATATAAATTTGGGATTATTACTAAAGTGGCAACACTCAGGATTTGTTGTCATTTGAGCAAGTTTGTAACTTGAGGCTTTAAAATTCCTAGAAAAGGATTGTGATGTCAGATGTGATCTTAAAGCAACACCTGAATGTACCCATGTGTTTTTTTGACAGAATGAATGGTGCAGTGATCAAAGGTTATGAGGAGGATGTGGGAAACAGAACATCGGTGTATGTTCACACATCTCACTCAATCACTGCCTCACTTTATATATTTAGGAAGTATGGATACACATCAGCTCCACATGATGAGGTACTAAAGCTATAATGTCTGTCAGTGTTTGCTAGTTTTTCCATGAAGCATAAAATAAATATCACTATTGATATTCTTTGTGTTTTCACAGGGTATAAAGTACGTCATGATTCCTGAAGGAATGAGGGATTACAAATGGCTCAAACCTCTTATCGGAGGGGAAGAGACATCTAGAAAACAGTAGATATCTCATTTTATTCTTCATTTGTAGAACATGCATACTAACAAATCAGTACGATGTACTACAAAGTGGGTCTGTAAATTTTAATATACCGGTAGTGAATAAGCCTGCTTGTCTAATCAATTCCATTTAAAAAGAGATCCATGACACAGTCTTAGTTTTAAAAATATCATTCCTGCTTATTTTTTTTTTATTGTGGCCCATAGTACAAATGTAGTTCACAGTACATACACTTAATGTACAATACCACAAAACTAGCCTGACTAAATGAGAGATGAGTGGTGTTATTTAGTCTGGCCTCAATGAATGAGACATCGGAAGATTGTTGATGAGAACAACCCGTTGTTTTTCAAACCATGTCTGTGCCTATTGGCCAACACTCTGACCAATGAGCAGAACTGACTGTGACGTAGGAATCGCGACAGGAAGCTGGTGGGGGAATGTAAACAAACAGCTTGTCGTTCAAACAGCGAATACGTCCTTCTCAAAAATGAATGAGCGTAGAGCCTTTTCCTGCTCACGTTTCAACGAAAATGGCAAGTCTAATCCTTCCAAAACTGATTCCAAAGCTGAGTCAAAAATCGCCGTTAGAGCCAGCGGTCCTTCACACACAACTGTGCCGAGCCCTGGCTGCCGTTAGCTTTGGAGCTCAGCTCAGCTGGTCTTCTTAACTTCGGAAATTATTTTTTTAATTAAGCATTAAATCGGTAAATGGACCATATGATGACGCTTTAGAGTATAATATTATCGCCTCAAATTATCTTAAAACATACATTTATTCAGCAACAGCAAAAGAAAGAGAACTTTTAACTTTCAATGCAGCGCTCCATTGAAAGTTGCTGCTGCCGCAGTCCATGCTACTGTTGTGCTTTCTTCAGCGTCGTGCAGGTTTGTCGTCATGCCCTCAAAACCCCACCCGCTTTGTCATCCAGACATTCAAAACACATCTCTGCTGTGTGACTGGCTGCCAGGTTTAGGGCCTGGGGCATTGATCGAGGCTAGACCAACTCAAAGGCAAAAATGATTTTGGCCACTGGCGGGTGGGGCTAGTTTTCTAGGCTACCACAAAACAGCTTCATAAATACCCAGAAATATGGAGGGAATCTGTGAATCGGTGATTGTAGCGAACTTCAGCTGGTATGGATTTTTGGTTTCTCTTCATTCCATCTAAACAAAACTCCAAACATTGTCTATGACGTGTATTTCAGTTCAGTCTGCTAGCCAGACAAACGGTGAAACTGGGGTCGTAAAACAAGGTTTTTGACGGAAGGCAAACTGAGGAGATGCAATGTCCTGCTCAAACAGAATTTTAATAAAGGTTAATAATAAAAGGAGTCAAGAACTACCTTGAAATTTCTTATTAAATAGCTGCATTAACATTGGACATGAGTATGCAAAGATAAATTTCCATGTAAAAAGAGGTTTTTAGACTAGTGAACATACGTATCTCAATATATTTTTCTGCTGAGCCAAGGTAAGAAATGTTTGATAGTGTTCAGGAGAGGCTCATTACAATGAAATCCCACAGCTGCAGCCCTGTAATTCTGGGCAATGTTGTGTTGGTTCATAATTAAAAAGAACAAGCTCAGAGTTCAGTTAACATAGATTAAAATTAAGTAGCTCATGTTCATAGTTCCCTTATAAAAAAAATTAACTAAGTTCATAATTCTATAAATAAAATAGTTCAAGTTTGTCAGGGTTTGGTTGTGGTTTAGAGGACCCAAATGCAGAGGCAGAGAGGCTGAGGAGATTTCTTGCAGTTTAATGATGAAAACGGTTAACCAAGGCAGGAATCCAAAAATCCAACTAAAATGTAAAGCAAACCAGAACCATGGAGACATCAGGGGAAACCAAACACGAGAAGCCAAGGTGAGATGAGGTAGGAAGACAACAGCATGAGAAACCAGCAATGACAAGTAGCGAACAAGAAGTGACAGCAGAGGGAGAGTCTATATAGCTGACTGAGACAAAGGCAGGGCTAACGAGCGGATAAGGAGCAGGTGTGAGTGGAGACAACGAGGAAGCCATGGGGAAAGGAACACACACAAGAGGGCAAAAAGGTGGGCAAAAGAGGACAACAACAGAAAAACCTGAGAAATAACATAAATCTAGACACTATAACAAAATAGGAATTAACCCAATAAAACTGGAAAACATGGAACAAAGTAAAGCACAACAGAACCAAGACCATGACCGTACCCCCAACTTAAGGGCGTATCCCAGAGGCCCTAAAATGTCCAGAAACAAAAAAAAAACTCACCCAGGGTGGGCGGAGGGGGAACGAGGAAGGAGGGCATGAAACACAAAACCAAAAGACAGAGTCTAAAAAACAATCAACACACCAAAGGTGAGCGAGGGCAATCAGAAGTCTCTGTAGGCCGGCCGTGGGGCCGGAGGCGAGGCTGAGTCTCTGACGAAGGAGGGCGTCTGGAGGAGGCCGGAGGTGAGGCAGAGTCTCTGAAGAAGGAGGGCCTCTGGAGGAGGCCGGAAGCGACGCAGAGTCTCTGTCGCAGCAGCAGCTGCCTTGGGGGAAGTCTTCTATGACGCAGCCACAGCCACCTTGGGGGACGCCGTCTCTGACGCAGTAGCAGCCGTCTTGGGGGCTGCCCACTGCAGCACTAGAACAACCTTGGAGGGGGCCGCCCACTGCGTCACTGAAACAACCTCGGAAGGGGCCACCGACTGCGGCTCACGAACAACCTCGGAGGGGGCCGCCCACTGCGACTCAGGAACAACCTCTGAGGGGGCCGCCCACTGCAGCTCTTGGAGGCTTGGAGTGCCAGCTGAGGGCTCTTGGAGGCTTGGAGCGCCCGTTGAAGACTCTTGGAGGCTAGGAGCGCCCCCACTGAGGACCCTTGGAGGCTTGGAACGCCCGCTGAGGGCTCTTGGGGATGAACTCCCACTGAGCTTTAAAACACGGACCTTTTCATTAGTGTGCTCAGGGGTCTCTGGATGGCACAGAGCAGGCTAAGGGGTCTCTGGACGGCACCGAGCAGGCTCAGGGGTCTCTTGACCGCACAGAGAGGGCTCAGGGGTCTCTTGACGGCACAGAGTTCGCTCAGGGGTCTCTGGATGGCCGGAGCTCGCTCAGGGGTCTCTGGACAACAAAGAGCGTGCTCAGGGGTCTCTAGCCAGCTAATGGGCTCTGGATTAGGCCCGCTAATGGCCTCTGGCGCTAGGCTAACTGGCCCGCTAATGGCCTCTCGCACTGGGGAAAATGGCCCACTAAAGGGCTCTGGCTCAGGATCTGGCCCACTAAAGGGCTCTGGCTCAGAATCTGGCCCGCTACAGGGCTCTGGCTTGGGAAGTGCTGGATAGTGGAGAGCTGATGGAGGTGGTAGGAAGGGGAAATAGATCTTCTCTTTACCCATAAAAGTAGTCCCGTTACTCAAACTCCTCAATATGGGGAGCTCTGACTGCAGGGGGGTGTAATCATGGCGACTGAATTTAAACCTAACACAAGAATCTAACTGCTGGTCATGGAGGTGACGACCTAGGCCATAGGGGAAACTTACCTGGTGAAGAGGGAAATTGAAGCAGGCATCAGGCTGACCCGCCAGAGAGGGTGTGGAGGCGTCAGGCTTACCCGCCGAAGAGGGAGTGGAGGCATCAGGCTGACCTGCTGTAGAGGGAGTAGTCTTCTTCCCCCAGCGGCGCTTACGCCTGAATGAAGCAGGTGGCAGGGGAGGACCAACAGCTTGTGATGGTGGAGGAACAGGATTGTAGGCAATTGACAACAGAGTAGGAAGGAGATAAAGTGATGGTTTGGGTGCTGGAGGTCTGTTGAAGAGTTGGGCGCTGGCTGCTTGATGGTTCCACTCCAACTCTTCAAACAGTTTGGATAACACTGGGGGAGATAGGAGTGAGGAGTTAGAGTGGAGAATCTGTTCCAGTTGGCCAGCCGCACTCACCCCATTCCAAGGTGGTGTTACACTGACTATTGAGTCAAGAGTATTCCCTAGGTTGATGAAAAAATTCCCTCAGGGTGTCCAGACTGGGCTCTGCATGGTCATATTTTGGTTGGTTCCTACTGTCAGGGTTTGGTTGTGGGTTAGAGCAGTGTTTTTCAACCCTGGTCCTCTGGGCACACTGCCCTGCATGTTTTAGATGTTTCCTAGCTTTCACACACCTGTTATCAATTGATAGCAGGTTATCAGGCTTTGCTGAACTGCAATAATCTGAATCAGGTCTGCTGAAGCTCAGAAACATCCAAAACATGCAGAGCAGTGTGCCTTGAGGACCAGCGTTGAAAAACACTGGTTTAGAGGACCCAAATGCAGAGGCAGAGGCTGAGGAGATTTCTTGCAGTTTAATGATGAAAACAGTAAACAAAGACAGGAATCCAAAAATCTAACTAAAATTAAGCCATGTAAAAAAAGAAAAAAAATTCAGGTGTTTTATAAAAGTTGTGAAAGTCGTTCTCTAGTTCAGAAAGCACTTTAGTTTTCAAAATTGAAAAAATTTTTGTTATTTTTTTATTTTAAATTCCCCATTCAGTAGCAGGTATTTCCCAAGTTGCTGGGATGATTAAACTTGATGTGTCGTTTTAAGTTTTAAGTGATGTGCCCAAGTGTCCAGGTAGGCACAGTTTGCACAAAAATATGGGTTTTGTCTGTCAGAGTCTTCCTTTGTTAGTTCATAAAACTCCACCAAGCGCACTGCAAAACTGGCATTAGAAATCCCAGTAGAAAAGTCTGAATCACGCAGACTATAACTAACAGTAGGAATGCTGGTGTGTCAGGTTGTTTGCTGTAATAAGTGGCATAAAACCTCATGTCATCCAATGAAAAATGTTACTGTTCATTGAACGCAAGGGCATAGGTTTGATTTCAACTTTGGTAAGGACACTATTGGTCTCAGTTTCAGTGGTCTGATATTATTGGTCCGAAGCAAAAATATGCATGGTCTTTTTCATGCTTAATCTGAATATCAGGGCACATTTTGTTTAAGGACAACATTTATTGCTACATCAATACAAATCTTATACTGTAAGCACTATACACACTAGATGCAGTTTATCAATGTTTAAAGCATCACTCTCTCTGACGAATGGGGAATTAGGACTTTTTTCCACTTTGAAAAGGTTTGCAATTAAACCTACCAGCGACTAAGACAGTGTTTATTTAACCAACTATAGTCTAAATGTGTCTATTATATGTGAATTTATCCTCTGTTTATATTAATTGATTATTTAAATAATCATCAAGTAATTTAGTAATTGATTAATCATTAACTCGAGTATAGGGCCACTAAAATGTGCCTTTAGCCGACAGAGCGACCCACTTAGAGCAGGAATTATAGCAAGATTGCAAAACATATGTAAACATTTTGCATTTAAGATAAAAAAAAAAATGTTTTTTTCTGTCAATATTCTCCATCCAGAACTCCTCAAGAGGAAACGTTTCTGTTTCACCTGGTTTAATTTCATAAAAAAATGTAAAAGTTAAGTAACCTTTGGCTATCTGATTATTAATTGATTAATTGAAAAAAATAATCAACCGATTAATTAATTTGCAAAATAATCATTAGTTGCAGCCCTAATTTTATGGTAAAATTCCAAACACATTTCTTCCATCATACAGCACTGAAGGCCAACTGCTTTACCTTGAGGCTGCCCTGCATCATTATATCTGTGTTTCCTACAATCATATAATGTTTCTATTATACAAGCGGGTTTTTAATAGTACAGGATTAAATGTAACACAAACTTTTATCGTCATCCTATATTGCTTACTGTCTGATTGTTTAAATAGCTCCTTATGTCTATCTTCTTTTTTAGTGGCACATCTACATAGCACAACACTATGAATGAGCCTAAGTTTATTCAAATATAAAATCACTTTTAACAATTACAAAAGACAATTTAACACTATCTTATCTGTAATGTAATAGTATCCAAAATAAACAGCCAGATTCTAGCATTATTTACCAGACATTAATGTTTGTGCTAATTTACTTATGGACCTTGTGGAAATCTAGAAACATATAATCAATGTAAATAGAGTTCCTCCGTTTGTTTTTATCCTATTTCTAGAAGTAGAAGTTAATTAAATAGCACTATTTAAATGTGGAAAACAAAAAAAATAGGAGATCTTTAGCATCCTTCTGGTGTTTTTATGTTCTACAAAAGAAATAACACCTGTTATTTATACCTGAACTGCCGTCAAAAATGATAACAGTAACAGCAAAGAAATATTGGTGAAAGGGAATCAGAAATGGTGATAGCTTACAGTCTCTGCTTGTCCATTTTAACAGCAGTTTTCAGAACTCCTGCCTGACTCAGAATATTTAGTTTTAGAAAAGAAATCCTAACGTTGGTTACTTACATTTTTCAAGTTCCACAAATCGAAACTCTCCTGCTTCTTTACAGAACTGTAATCAGAAGCTTTAGCGTAGTTTTAGCGTAGTTTTTTAATTGGGACTAGTTTCGTAGCCTATTATTAGTTTTGGTAAACCACGTATTCTAGCGTAATTTCTTTCTTATTTCGCGCTCCAAGCACGCACGGGCGCACATGCTGAGGAGCTTCGAGAGGAAAAGAAGCGACTGCTTCAACAACGCTGGATTGTAAATTATAAACATGTTCACATCGAATTATTGCTAGGGACATGTAGGTCGGTCCAAAATTTTTGGTAAGGGCATGTCCCTATGGTCCCTATGCAAACCTATGCCCATGATTGAACGCGTTCATGCACAACACTGCTTGTGGGCATCAGCTCTTGGAAACTGATTACTCATCTTTTAGATCCCTTCACAATCCTTGTAAACCTGCTTTTCTACTTCAAAATATGTGTTTCTCAATTTGGGTGTCACCTCTTGGAAATTAATTACTCATCTTTTGGATCTCTTCCATAGAATTAGTTTCACAATCCTCGTAAACCCTTGTTACTTACAAATGTGTATTTTTTAATTCCCATAAAAACTTGATTTTAGGTTTACAACAGCTTTAAACCATAATCAAGTAAGCTTATATATTCTAATATGGTGAAATACTGATATAGTACCTAACCTTTGCAAACATTTCTATTTGATCATTTGTGTTGTGCATACGATTGATCGATTGAATGTTGAGAAGACAAACACCACAGCAGCTCTATATAATCATAAAAGACATATCCGTTTGATATGTCATTAGTTTATATGGGTGGTTAAAATATATGTTGTTGCATATATCTTTATTAAACCATCTTTTGGGTCTCACTAAAATACCTGTGTATTTAGCTCTACTTATCTGAACATCTTATTTTGTTTTATTTTAAACACCTCCCTCTATGTTTGAATAAAAACAGGATAATGAGACAATAAATGTGTTGAAAAGTAAACTATCCTCCATCCCTACTGGCACCCATGTTACAGATGTGTAAAGAAAACCTTCTGCATTTTCAAAATGGGGAAAAAAGAAACCATAGCAAACAATATTTTATGTTGGTTTCTAGTTTTTTTTTTTTTGTTTTTTTGCTAAATCCAGGATCACATGGATAACCAATGAATTTTAAGGTTTTATTTTCAAAGCTACAATAATCTGGAAGCAGAAAACTGCAGCGGTTGGTCCAAGGAAAGAAAGCAGGTTGATCAGGAAGGAGTTAGTTGATGAAAATAGATGACTGATTTATTTCCTTACTTACTTACTAGACAGGACAGGCATAAATAGAGAAGCTTGGAAAACAGGATGAATCTATTAATCATCTGGATGCTTGAGGTTAACCGCAGAGCGATGGCACACTGCCTGGATTTCAAATGCACGATTAATCAAGGAGATAATTTGCAAATAGAAGCCTTTAGTTTAATGTCATGAGTTTATAGCCAAACCTTTTATCCAGGCGAGTACTGGGGGGCAAGAATCCTTGTCCGATCAGTCAAACGTCAATTTGTCTCCACTGACGGGGTTCAAGTAGAAACCATCAGATCGAAAAAGAGGGATGAGGTGTCAGGATTTGGAGAAGAGGTCGATTATAGTTAGGATGGTGTTGAAACCCTTAGATGATGTTAGTCTAGAGACAAAATTCACTAGCGCTGTTGTGGGCACACACTGGACAAGAAAGAACATAACATAACATCCTTATATATTTCTCTGGATTCCGAATCTTGGCATTGGAAAACCTTTTCTTTAGCTCAGAAAAAGCCCTTTCAACTTCAGAAATACTAATAATATATTAATAATACAGTAGTTAACCGGCAAAGCTGCGTAAAGTAAGTTACTGTAAATTGATAGGAAAAAGTCTTACAGTATTTCAGAGTAGCTGTTTACCATGGTCAATTTTATTGTTTTTTATTTTTTTTATATTTTACCTCCTTATTCACACATTGGCCACCGGATTTGTGAAAAGGGTGAACATCAGACTACGTCATCAACTCAGACTCACCCTGAGCGTTAAAAGGCAGCTGACACATTTTGCCAGTTGCCAGCAGATAGAGAGCAACTTTTAAATTGGCCTATCCGTCAAGCCAATGGTCAGAGATCAGCTACCCAGAATAATAAATAAGCTTAATAAGAAGAGAGCGTATGGCAGAAAAATAACTAAGAGGATCCCCCCCCCCCAAAAAAAAAGTACAAAAAACAGAAAATTATAGAAAAAACAAAACAATAATAATAATAATCATGTTGTGCTCTCAGACCCTACGGAGCAGAGCCTGAACTTGTTTTGTTACGTGGCAGCTAAGTAAATTAAGATCTGTGTCAGTCTTCATAAGGCAGAAAGTGTTTCAAAGAAAACAGTTATCCTCTCAGTTCTGTTCATAGGAAAAAGCTAATCAATAACTGCTGTGCATCAGAGATTTACAACATATTTGTATTGATGTTAGTATTGTCACATTTTTACAGACAGTCATCTTTGTTCTTTTCCCTTACAGCCCCAGAACCTACTACTCAGGACAGTACAACGAGAGCCGCTTCTATGTTTTACACCAGGACTTTCTGCGATATGTACGGAACAGGTTAGTCGTGCTGCATGATCTGATTCATATATCCTCTTTGTAGGGTTTCCAGGCATCTTTTTTTTTTCCTTACGTAAAAGAAAAATGAAACCTTATAACTTTTAAATAGGAAATAAAAGAGTGTAAAATGTGGAATCAAATTAAAAGCAGTGCAGCCTCTAAATGGACATGTTTTAATTATTACGTTGTTTATGAAAGCTGACAACAGATCCCTCTGAGTTTTTTGCTGCTATAACAGTGTCAACAAATCTTGACGACAGCCTGCAAAGAGCGAAATGACTGCAGATGAAAACAAGGCAGCTTGAGGCGTACCTGCAGCTTGAGTTGCTCAATTTAAGTTATGGGGAAATTATTGCTTTTCCTGTTTCCTGTTCTTGTGGTGGAGCGAGTTTTACTACTGCAAGTTCATATATGTCAGAGCTGGGGAATATGTATATAGATAAGTACTAATTACCACCAGTTCATTCAGTCTTTCTTGTTTCAAAGAAGAAGATCTCTTAATTTCTGCTTGAAAAAGCTGTACTCTGCAGAAACAGCAGTCACAGGGCTGCAGGCTATCCCTAGAGCTGTCCACCATGCCCTTACACCATGCCCCCCCCAAAAAGGTTTTGCATGTACTATAATGCATGAACTATAAAAAATGCAAAATTTGTACATAATATTATGTTTTTGTTACTTTTTAAATATAGAAACATCATTGCCTTAAAGGGATACCCTTTCTAACTAAACAATTCCTTAGTTTTTTTCCTTAAGCTTTTCCTGTGTTTAGCCTATATTCCATTTTCAGATTTAGACTAAACTAAAAAAAAAAAGCACAGAAATTATCCATTTTAACTTTTCACTGTTGCTCAGAGAACATGCTGAGTTTGTAAATGTTATCAGTTTATTAGAAATCTGAGTTTAAGGAAGCATCTATATTGGAATAAACAAAGATAATCTTGCCTTTTTTCCCTGCTAGCCCCCACCATAAGATGCTAGAAAACAACAATTTAAAATGTAAGCATTTAGTCTTGATCTGAATGATTCATGAGACAATGTTTAAAAATTTACTATATGTTTGATTTTTAGTTGCCTACTCTAGTTAGGCAAATATTGGTATGGGAAAGTTAAACCTTTACAGAGTGAAAATCAGCCACATAATGCGGATTGGTACATCTCTAATGAAGAGCTAATTAAATAAAATGTTAAATCTACCTTTGATAACAACACTTCCCTTACCTTGCAGGTTTTTAAAATCACCCAATCTCAACCGAGGATACTGGGCAATTGTCCGCCCAACTAATGGGGCATTTGCTATATTTACAGCCCTGCACGCTTGTGACACAGTAAGTTAATTTTTGTAGTAATTCACATTGGCTTTTGAGAGGGCTGCATTTGTTTGTCTGTTATTGCCAAAATAAATACCATTAAAGTGATTTTTTTGTTATTGTTTTTTTTTTATGGTCTTATAAAACCTTACTTTTGGCATGGTCATTATACATTAGAATAATCAGATCCCTTTTCTCTAACCATATACGGTAAACACTAAGAAATAGAATTTTTATTTAAGCCGCTGTGTATATGAATATGACTTGTATTTACCCCTTTTTGTAATTTGGTTACAAGATGTAATAACTTATCATACCCTTTTCTCTGGCTTTTTTTTTTGTATGTCATGTTCAGGTGAGTGCATATGGATTCATGACAGAAGACTACAGAAAGTACTCCAACTATTATGCTGAGAGGCACCTAAAGACAAATGTAATTTTCTATAGCAACCATGACTACATTATGGAGAAGAATTTATGGAAGAGCCTTCACGACAAAAAGATAATTAAGCTGTTTCAAAGAACTGGATCACAAAATGGGGTTGAGGTGCCAAAGCAGACCTGAGAATGACAGCAAACTGTGAATGACAGTTTCAGTAATAAGAAAAATACCATGTTAGACAAAAACTGTAGTTATCAAAACTGGTAGTCATCATGCTTTTGTGTTGAATGCAATAACTGTAAAATATGTAGACCAGTCAAGGTTTCTTTTATGAAGGTTGCATGCAGTATTGCGAAGTGATACTGATATTCTGCAACAGTGACTAGAATTAAGATGTTTTTGTTGTTGTGGTTTTGTTTTTAATCACTGCTGGTAGAACTTCCTATAATGGGTAATGGGTTGGCCCCTTTTATGGTTCATCTATGATTAAATTAGGCTGATTTTAAACATGTTATTTACTGCCAATCAATAACAATTACTTTCTTTGTAATTGATTATATTAACATTAAACTATCTTGAATGCAAGAATATGATCCTTTGATGTCGAAGGACGATGTTAATGTGGTGGGCGCTAGATAATCACAAGTTTCATTAAAATCATTTTCAAAATCAGAGATATTAGCGTAACACTTTTCAATAAGGTACACAAAAATTTATTTACTACCAATAAAAACCTAGGGGACAATTAGGAAATACATATTTCGGGACACCTCACCCAACCTTTTTTTCGACCACTTAGTTACTCCGATGCTGTGCCCGAACATCAGCAATAACCCCAAGACCCCTCAATCACTATATAGAACTGGGACTATATAGGGGTTTTGATAGTGCACTATGTTAACTGAATGTTCAGTTAGATGACCAATACCTTTCGCTCCCCGTTGGTCACATGACCCCGACTCCCTCCACAATGCCTCTTTGTCCTCTCTTGTTCTCAAAACAAATCCCATAATGCTTTGCAAGGAGAGCTCTTACAAAGCTTTTTGGGCTATATGTGCTGATCTTGTGACCATTGACACTACTTTTCAAGGAGATTTCAGAAAGCCTAATTAGCCTAATTTAAATACACAAACCACTTTGCTTAAATTTGGTTTAGCAATAGCATACAAGTAGCCTTGCCAGCCAGACTACTACAACCTTTACACGACATATCAAAGTGGTAAAGAGCTGATAGGGCTGCATTTCAAAGGCGGGACCAACAGGGTCAGTGTCGTCAGGTTAGAATTAATCAGATAATTACCTATATGAAACAGAAACTGCAAGTGATGCACTCTGTTTTTTGTAATTTTGTAATCCACGAAACATGTCAAGTATGAAAAGATTAAATATGTCTTTTTTAAAAGAAATGCCAGTAAAGATATCCTTTGTTTAGTACATTAGGTTGGCTCAGACTCACTTAGGACATCAGAAAAGGCATCATTAAAACCTTGCTCTGTTGCGGTTGTCCTTATGCTGTACTAGCGAAAAGATGTTGAGAGTGATGCATCATAAAGTCCCGCCTCCAACGGTGTGATTAGTCCGGTCAGATCTGCCTGGAGTCAACGGCGGTTTACCAAACTGTACAATGCTCTGTGTAATTCAGTCTGGCTGGCCAGGAAAGCAAAAAAAGCAAAGTAAAGTTGACCAATTTCTGCCTCAGCAGCCATAAATGTCAGACTGAAACAAATAAACCTTTTTTTATATGAGAGAATCAAATATATTAAGTGCTGTGTGTCCACACTGAAAGCCCTCTTTGGTGTGTCTGCTTTTACAGAGTAAAGAAGACTTGGGTTTAGCTGTTTTTTGTATTAGTGAGATAAATTACATCAGAGGAAGCATAGAAATGTGGAAGCGGATTCCAAAAGTATGTATGGCTTGTCAGGACAGCTACAGTTCATTCGGGTAGGAAATGAGTGAGAGAGCAAAACATTGTTCCCCCTGTTCTTTGAGGCTTTCTTTAACCACAAATCATGTAAAGCTTTATTTTATTAAACCAGTTTTACAGTTACAGCTTGTAGAATATAAAAAAAAATAGAATCAGCAGGTTGGAACTGTATAATTACATAACCATAACATAAAATGTATTGTGCCTAAAAAGTAAAAGCTTTTAAATAAAAGATTTTGCTATCTGTGCATAGGTATGTGCATACTTAATTTTTCACCAACTGACAGGGCGTTGTCTCTCTTGACTTTAAGAGAACATGTTGTGATGAAAAAAGATTGTATGCATGTGACATCAATCTGTCAATTGTTCAAACTGATATAAGGTTTACACTTTAAGGAGGCCGCATGTTAATTAAAAGGTAGGAATGTGTAGCAGTTCACGTGAGATACCTATATGGAAACAAAAGGTGCTAGGTTTTTGTACTCAGGTGTAAAATGTACTAATAGTTGTATACCTGAGGCCAAACTGGAATATGTGAACATTATGTTCACATAAGCAGTAGACTTAGTCATATTAGTTTCCCCAGGCAAACTTTACCAAGCCTGCCTTATGTTCCAGACAGCCTTTGGCTGCCAAAGTTTTACAAACAATAATGCAAATGAGACAGCAATATTTTACTGCAATCCCTTACTTGAAAAAAAAGAAACATTAGCGTACAGTATTTAATTACATATATGCATAGTGAAGGATAGAGAGATAAAGATATAAAATTAATGGGGGGGGGGGAAAGCTTATTGTTTTTCACTGAGCATGTAAGCCATTTGTAAAGCCTTTTCCATTAGAACTTCCTGTAAGGAAAATTGCAGTACATTTGTGGGGTTTATATTATAACACAGAGCTTCTGGACTTTTCTTAAAACTTCATCATTTACCTAATCATTTTTTCTGTTATTAGTATAAATACTTTGAAAGAAGGGCTTTATAAGCTCTTTATTTCAGCTCTGAAGGAGTTGAGCCCAGTCTCTTCAGTGGTTCCACAGCTTTAATGGGGCAAATAAATGTAAAAATTTGTGAATTTGGGACATTTGTTCTCATTCATGCCTGCTGATAGCAGGGGCTTTTGCTAAATGAACATTAGCCCCTTCTTCTTTGATTTCCCTTCTGTGCCTCTTCAATACCGAAAATCCAGGATGGTGTCAGGACTTAGTTCCAAGTTCTGTACACAAGCAGAAATCAAGCAGGAGCTGGAGGACAGGTCAGGCAAACAAATCAGAATGGGAACAGGAAGGCTCAGAGGTACTACCTTGAAGTAGCAATGGGTTTGACCCGAAGTTGGGGCAATTCCTCATAGAACAAGGGAGCTGAAGGCAGACGGCCACCAGGTTCACCATTTTGGTAATAGGGAATGGCCGAATGAACTGAAGTGCACCGGCCTTTCACAGCTTTGGTTTGGCTCTCTGATGCACTGCTGATAGCTTTCCTAGCCCTCCTCCAGGCTAGCTGGCAACTCAAACGTAATAAGCGGGCCGACTGAACTTTATAATCTTTCTCCTAGATGGTGAACGCCTTAAAACCAAAAACAGCATAAAATGCAGAGAGCCCAGTGGTTCTAGGAGTAGAATTTAAAGCATGTTTGATCCAGGAAAGTTGGCTGGACGAGTTAGTGGGATCTGACTCACACAATATGCATAGTGAGGTCTCCACCTCTTGATTTGCCTTCTCTGTCAGATTGTGAGTTTGTGGGTGGAATCCTGGTGAGAGGCTGTCAGAGATCTCCAGCATGATGCAGAATTCTCTTCAGTACTTGGACATAAACTTGGAACCCCTGTCGGAGACCATGGGTATATTCACACTGAAGCCTGAAGTGACCCAAATCTGATTTTTTTGGCCCATATGCGAGCTGGATCTGATCTTTTCATGGCAGTCTGAACAACACAGATCCTATTATTTCCAGTCTGACCCAGGCCACATGCTTATGTGGTCCTGAATCCGATACAAATCTGATCTTTTCAAATGCGACCTGTGTCTGAACGGCCAGGTCACAGTCATCCGACCTGAATGCCATATCCGACAAAGGTCACTATTCTGGGTCTTCCTACACAGATGCGGCAAGAAAAACAACAACCATGGCGGACGATAATGCAGAGGGCAGTATTTATGTTTAACCATATTGAAAAGAATTAGTTTTTATGGTTTGAAAAGATCGCAAGATGCGCGCTGGCACTACCATCCATGTTTACTTCCGTGAACACAGAGCACGCTGGCGTGTGACGTTATTGCGTCCTCAACAGCGCATGTGGGACACTTGCATTGTATGACTGCAGTTCACACAGGAGATCACATAGAAGTCAAATATATTTGGAAAAATGAACGGCAACTCAAAAAATCGGATGTCACAAAAAAAAAATCGTAATTGAGCATCAAGGCCTGCGGTGTCAACGTAGCCTATGTGTTTCAGGAGACCTTGTAGGCAGAATACCTCTCGGGTGAGAATGTCCCCCATCTTCTTACCGTACTGGAGTTTGGGCAGCAGAGCCAAATAGACCATCTTAGAAAACCTGTTAATGATTGTCAGAGTAAAGATGTTGCCTTCTGAGCTGGGTTAACTTTTGATGAAATCCATGGCAATATTGGACTAGGTCGGGACAGAATATGTAGCGTTCGTATTTAGCCAGATTGGATCTTCTCGATGTTTTGGACTGGTTGCAAAGGGGACAAGCTGCCACAAACTCCTACACATCAGCAGACAGAGAAAGCCACCATAATTGATTAACCTAATTAACCATGAAAGAATTCTAAAACACTTTTTCTCAAAAAGTCAGGAACAAACAAACTAAGCTTGGGACATTCTTCTGGGGGTTGGTGGTTACAGAGAGCCCCTCTAACTTCCATACATCAACCATGTTGAAACCATTAGTTACCTTAGTGAAATAAAGTTTGTCAAAGCATTAGCAACAGTTCAAAACATATTACCAGAGCTATGTTATCCATCCAGTCATCTTTGTCTTTACTCATCAGTGAAGACATGAAATGATCAAAATCATCAGAAGACATATTGTTTAACTAGAACCTGTCCCTAATTGTGCCAAACTCTATACCTCTTTATACAATGTCCATTGTGTAGGGTTTGCATTCCTCCAGCTCTCAGTAGTAGAGGCCTGCACAGGACAGATTTTCCAGTCCCGCGCCCCCCCGCTCCCGCAGTGTTCAGTGTCGCTTTCGCAAAGAATTATGATTTTCAGTCCCGCTCCCGCCCACACCTGTAATAGTTTGTTCCGCTCCCACCCGCAATTCCCCCATGATTCCGATGTTCGCCTACTGCTCAAGGCAAATCATGTCATTAGTTTGAGGAATTAAACATGTTGTGCGTAGCTGAGCACATTACTGGCGGATTCCTTACCGTATAGTGCATGACACGCGTTAGGTGGCACGAGCTGCTGCTTCACAGCAATACCCAACTAACCTACCAAAATCTACCTAGGATTTTAAGAATAATATATTGTGCATAATCTTATATACCACTCATCATCACGTTTACATATGAAATAAAAATATAATAAGTTATAATTAATCATTTTAAACAACGTATGATGGAGCCCCACCCAGCACATTGTGATGTATATATATATATATATATATATATGATAGACAAATGTCAACGATTGTGACTTAGCCTTGATCACTGTGAAGATCTGGGCGTTAAGCCTGGGTCTCCATGGTGGTTTCCTCTTCTTTGCCTGTTCATTCAAACAGTACTTGATCTGAGTTAGGGTATGAAGGGGCGCAGCTGCCTGAGTTATATTTTATAGCGTACAGTACACCTGAGTATAGTTATAGTTTCTGATAAAAATCGTTTGTTGAAATTAACAAACCCCAAGAATTACTCTCATTGCGTTCTTTCCTAGGAACAGGGCAGTCGGTTACTGCTCCCACCTTAGTTGGATCCATAGCAATATGGTTCAGGGAAACCAAAAAACCCAAGAAAGACAGTTTCTGCATGAAATTCACATTTCTTGGTTTTCACAAAGAGCTGATTCTGCATGAGGTGCAACAGAACAGAGCTGACATGCTTTTTGTGGGACTCTAGATCCCAAGAGTAAATAATAATGTCAACCAGATAAACAAACACAAGCTGAACCACAGCAATCATTTACCCAACGTTGGATGACCGCTGAAGCATTACTGAGTCCAACAGGCTTGACCAGGTACTCATAATGCCCTGTAAAGAATGCTGTCTTCCACTCATCTCCTTCATAAAAAGTTACCAAATGGTACGTATTACGGTGATCCAGATTAGTAAAAATCTTAGCTCCCTGAATCTGGACAAAAGCAGAGTTAATCAGAGGAATTAGGTAATGATTCTTAATAGTAATTTCATTAAGACCTTGATAATCAATGCGGGGTCTAAGTGAGCCGTCCTTCTTCCCCACAAAAAAGAACCTGAGGGAGAGGAAGAAGGGTGAGGAAGGGCGAAAAACCCCTGCATTCAAAGATTTAGAAATATATTTCTGCATAGCCTAGAGTATATTTCTGCATAGCCATAGAGATTCAGGGGACAATAGGGAATATAACTTCCATGTATGGGGCGTAGTTCCATGAAGCAAGTCAATCCAGCAGTCATATGACTAATTCGGAGGCGATGCAGTGTTTCTACACTTATTGAAGACCTCCTGTAGGCCACAGTACTCCTCATGAACCGCTAAATGTGCATCAGGAGTGTAGAAAGGAGCTGGTCAAGATTCAGGGGACAATAAGGAATATAACTATTCCTTATTTTAGGGAGCACTGATATCAGCAGTGCTCCCTACAATAATAATATAGGGAGCACTGATATCAGCAAGATTATCTGTGGTAGTAGCACTAGACATCTTCCAGGCATGTGAGTAAAACTAGCAGCAGTTCAGCGGACAGGCTAAATGAATGGTAGCCGGCACACCTGGATGACGTCATACACACTCCGCTTTGTTTTAAAAAAATATAACCATGGATGTCTGGGGGACAGTGATTCGCCTATATGTTATGAATGCTGGCATACCATAAATGATAAATTATGAACAGTTTAGTTTGTGCCTTCAAGTCGTTCCCCGTAGGAAGACGTTACTCGGATATAACGTAACAGAATATCTTAAGAACAGCTCCAGATGACACAAAACTAATACTGGTGAGTAGAACATGATGTAATAATGTAAAATCAAGGACCCAATGTAAAAAAAAAAAAACGGCGTTCCCCTTTAATGGAGATGAATTTAATCCTGACAGAGGAACTGTCCTAATTAGATCAACTACTTGGGAAACTATTAGTTCTGACACAAAACAGGCAGCTATTATTAGGATCTAACAGACTCACACATCATCAGTAAAAATAATCTTAACACTTAAAAGGTAACATTTGTTTTTTTTTAACTTGTAAAAGTTTAACCAGATATTGATTTAAATAGTACATGTACATGTGTGCCTTTAGAATACTTAACTTTTTTCTTTGAAATATTCAAAGGGACCTTGATAACATTTTCTCAATGTTCTTTCTTTTTATTGAAAGTAATTCATAGAGATGCATGCGGTGAACCATAAGTGAATGACGGAATTTGATGAAGTAAAAAACTGGTTTGAGAAACAGGTTTTAACATCTATAGAATCCTTTGTTCTCTTATGACTTGCAGTCAGTTAAAGTTAAGAAAACAAAAAGCAGAACAGGCGTGTCTCTTACATAAATCCAGGTAATGTCACAATTTTACATACCCTAAAAAAAGTAAAAGAACTGAATAAATCAATTTCTTTATAACCTTATTATTTGTATTCCTCTATGTTGGTTACATTTCTTTATATCGTTGAGTGTTTAAATTTATCGATGGTTGCATAATCTGCTTTGCTAAATGTATTTGCTTACCAAACCAAACAATTACATTCAGGTGCTCCAGTCCCTTCCAAAGCTAAATATTCCTACAGTCCCTTCACCTCAGCATGTACACCATTTACACTCTTAGGAGAATAGTGAAATCCAGGATGATGGCCTAATTTAATACCATATTTGACTTAAGTTTAGTTAGTGCAGCTCAGAAATAAAATTTAGGGTAATTAGCATCTTGAGGCACTGCCTCAGTTGCAATGTGTTTTTTGTTTTTTTTATGTATCTACAGTTCTGATGGTCAGAAAGCTGGCTCACGATATACGGAAACAATCCCATTTCTCCAGGTTTCGAAATGTTGCAGTCTTAAACATTCTGTTTGATAGGGCAAAGAAAAGTAAAAATGTTTAAAGTGATCCCTCGCTTCAGCCTTCATAGGTCATGCAGAGCTGGCAGCTGCAGGGACAGTGGTGCTGATGCTCAATTTGGGGGCTCTGACCACTTTATATCTGACAAGGTTTTATAAGAAATGTTCATGTGGCAGGAGCAGTATGGCAATATTTATTATTAGATATAGCAGTATGAGATATGAGCGGTAGTAGTAAAAATTACATAAAATAAGTGTATTGACCTATAATATGAATAGTTAAATAAGACTGTCTGCCAATGGAATGAGTATTTTTACCCTTCAAATAAAATAGTTAGATATTATGCGCCTCAATAAGAGTCTGCTGTTGTTTTTTCTTATCCTAAATGTAAATTGTTTTATTCCACTGGCAAATTTTATTTAAGAAAAAATGTATCTTAAGAATTCCATTAATTTTTACTTACTTCGATTTGAAAATTTTTGCAGTGAACTTACCACAATGACAAAACATGACAAACAAGACTGATATACCTTTGTACAGTATGTGCTATTAGTTAACTAGGGTTTGAAACAATGAGTTTTGTTTTTTGGGTGTTTTAAGGTTTTTGATTTTTAATTTTATTTTAGTTATCTGTTTTTTTTATTTTTCATTCTGAATTTTAAATTCACTTTTGTTTATATTTTTGAGCCCATTATTGCAGTTAGGAGTTTTACTTAGTTGCGTTTTTTTTTTTTTTTTTTTTACTTCTTAGATATTTTTTAAAGATGTATCATGCCATGTTTTTTTTTATTATTAATATTATTTTCCTAATTATTTTTGTTAAGTTAGATGATTTTAACGTTTTTCTATATTTTTATTTTTTTCATCACATCATGTTCACCTGTTCTTATTCCTGTTTTATTGGCACCAAACAATGTGTTGTAATTAAACTGCAAGACAGCTTTTGCTTTTATTTGTAAACCACACCTCATATACCTGACAGTTTGCTCTCATCCCTCAAGGGTGTCATGCCTTTCAGCTACGTAAGTCTATTTTAATAATTATAGGTTCTCAACACAACAGGCTAGTTAGGACCAGCTGCGAATTTAGGAAATTTGGGGCCCAAGACAAAGACAGGCATGGGGCCCTCTTAACTGAGAAGACCACAGCTAAAACAGACCCTTTATACAGATTCAGAAATTTTAATAGGATAGACATACATTATTTGTGATACCATGTGTCACTGTCTTCTTATCCCTCTCCTTGTTGTTTTTATCTCTATGTTTTCTTTTGTCTCTTTCTCTTGTAGTCTAGGCAAAGTCAGGAATGGGGCCATCTGAAATCAGAAAACAACACACAAATCAACATGTCAATTATACAAATAGACATTTTAACAGAATACAGATGCATTGTTTTTCCTTTTCTCTTTCTCTTCCAGTCCTTTTTATATTTATATATAAAAAAATAACCGCGTCATACACACACAAAGGGGGAGTGTGTATGACGTCATCCGCGTGCCGGTCTGGAGTTGTGTCAGGCTGCCCGCACCACCGGCGGCTAAGCTCTACCCCTTCTATTCATTCGGCTAGCTAATCTGAATCGTTCAATTCCATTTCGAGAGCGAGATCATCTGTGATACATGTAGTAGCACTAGACATCTTCCAGGCATGTGTGTCATGATCTTGGCGCTGATGGTTTGGTTTTTTCCTTTGCTCCTTGCTCCCCTGTCTAATTGGTTCTGCGGCTGGTTAACCATTTGCTGAAAGAAAGCTATAAGAAGTCTCTTATCTAGTTTGCTAAATGCCACTAAAGCAAAATGATCGAAGATGATGATTCTCTAACATATCAGCGAAAACATGGTGTTGGCAGTATCAATGTGTGGCTATGCTGATAGAGCATATGCGGTCTGGTTAGGACACTAAAGCCAAAGCTGAGGTGTGTTGGCAGTTGTAATGAGTACTGACTGAATAGTTTTGTTGGTCCATAAACCATATTATATATTTTTTTGACATTGGGGTTAAATGCCAATGCTGATATTAACTGTGATCACTGATGTAGGAGGATGCATTTTTGCTCTGCAGATTGCTCTGTATCACCACTCCCCCACTACTCCCCACTCCAACAGTCCACCACTTTTTGTGTATATAGTAGCAATGTTTATAGTGAGTATCAATTTTTAGTCAAGATTTTTTACCTGAAATATGTTTGATGTGGGGCTGAGAATGATGTTTGCCCCCAAAAAATCATTCAGCCCCCCAAGAAAGCATTTGTTATACACATAAACCCTCTCTGAACACCTAGGTGGAGCATGGGCTTCTGGTATAACTTTAAATATTTAAGCAGAGGAATTACTGCAACAGCTAAAAAAAATAGCACAAACAAATTGGCTATACAATAACGTAAACATTAACCACTGACACATCGACATTGTGTCATATTCTTCTCTGTAATGTATTCATCATGTCTTTTGGTATTTGCATTGTAAATATTTTATTACTCTATGCACCTCATTGATTGCACTTTGTAAAATGTAATTGTGGCCTAATGAATAATATAAATAGATACACATGAGAAAAACTAACGTAGCACACTACATGTACACACAATGGGCATCACATTTAAGTGACTTGGCACATAACCATGGTATACTTGAGGGCAAGATCTAAATGTATAACTTTGCTAAGCCTATTTCTTTCATTGTATCTGTGTTCGAATAGATGCCTACACACATTTCTCAGATATATGTTTTATTTTACGAATTGGATAAAACTAATTCTGAAATAATAATGGGAGGAACACATATACAAAAATGCAAACACCGTTGTTTCAGAATATATAGTGCACCTCAGTAGAAGTCTGTTTATTTTTTGTTTGATTTTTTTTATTTTAAAAATCGCATACAGTAGGCCTATTTAAAAAAAAAAAAACTCAAATTTTGCGAGTGATTTGTTTCAATGCCTATAGGATCGCAGCTGAGATAGATACTCAAGACTTTGTCTTTCTCTTAGAAAAGGCAGGGGGAAAAAAGAGATTAAAGTCAGTTTCTGAAGGTTTTACAACAGGTTTTCAGAACATTGAACTGCCTAAGTGTTATTTTAGTAAAAATATTTTAGAAAAATAACTAGCTGTTACAATAACACTCATTACTGTATTTAAGTAAAAGTTTTATGTACTTTGTACTGTTTTAAATATTTCACATACTTTTATTTGTACTTGAGCATAATTTATTTCAATATTTTGCTTAGTTACATTAGAAACCATGCATGGTAATAAGTTTAAAAAAACGACACAAAACAAAATGTGAACCACTGACTGGCTCAGTTCAGAAGCTGATTCTAATTAGTGCCAATTCTAGGTCTACCACCAGGGCTGTTTCAATAAGCGGGTTTAACAAACTAAAATTTTTAATGAGGAAATGAAAAAAAAAAATACTGGGGAATGTGCTTAAAAAACAGAACAACAGCGCTACAGGTGTAAAGGAGAAAAAGAAGTAGATTGCTGCTTAAAGGCACACTATGCAACATTTTTCAGTTAATTAATGTGTTCCATAACGTTTTGGATGATTAAATGAGTCATTTCAGATGAACAAAGGTATTCTCGGCCACCCTGGTGGTCTGTGGGGGAAATACCGCACTTGCAATTGCAGGAGCACCGACCCGCACCCACCGGCTCAGAAGTCTCGCGAGAGTCGGTCTTGCTTTTACTGCTACACCCCCCAGTTAAAAGCATGCTCGTTGCTAGCACAGTGGCGATCTTTGTGCAG
>NW_015150465.1:2158814-2167004 GCF_000732505.1 Cyprinodon variegatus
ATATTAAAGGCAGAAAGAAATCCTCCATTATCAGACCACTAAAATCGGTTTGTTCATGGTCAAAACCCCATTTTCTAAAATATCGTTGTGCTGCAGGAACAGAATTTCAGAAAGTAAAAAAACAAAATTGTACTCGGAAAAACTAACCTTTGTGTATCTAGAAATGTTTACACGTTTTAAGTGGCCGTTTGATATTTATCTGTTTGACTGAATATGCATTTATGATATCTGAAATACTTTTCTTCGTAGTCAAAATAATGCAAATGATGACCAGTACCACAATAACATAAGGGCAAAAATCTAGTTTATTGATTGAATGGTAGTGGATCAATGTATCTATGACTATGACCTGGATGACTGAGAACCTTCATCACCATCAATGTATCTATTTAGGTGCAATCACCTGTCAGCAGATAACGATGAATGAAGTATAAAAACATTAATCAAACAGTTAGGACCTTTTCATCATCTCATGGGGTTCCTCCATATGTTGATTCTGTCTTTTATTACACAGTAAATACTAAGTGTGTTTGCAGTCGCTTCGGATGTTATCACAATAAATGGCTGTTATTAACACTTATCAGTCCCATGGAATGGCCTCAGATCGTGCCTCCCACCTACCAGTAGCCACAGTAGGTTGTTATCACTGAATGAATCCTAACCCTTAAGTAACTTTTTTTCCTCACGGAATTACTTAATACATTTATCCATCCATTTTCCATCACGCTTATCCCAAGTAGGGTCGCAAGGGGCGCTGGTGCCTATTTCCAGCTGTCTACAGGCTGTCAGGACTCCTGTCTTTGTGTTTGTGTTTCTTTGTTTGTCTCTCTTCATCCACCAGGAGGCGCCTGGTTCTTGTCCGCCTCCTCACACACCTGCTGATGGTTTCCTCGTTAAACGGAGTGTTCTTAAGCTGCTGACTGCCACTACCTTTGCCAGTTTTGGGTACTCTAGCCAAACTGAGTTTTGCTGAGTCAAACTGAGTTTTTGTCGACCTGAGTTTTACTTTGTTTTTGTCTTTGTCTCTCGGCAGGAAGTCATCCTGCAAACTGGTTTTCTCTGACCTTCTCTCCCTGGAAGGATCAACTAAGCTTTAAACTGAGCTGGGGTTCAAACAGGAGGTTTGGATCCACTTTCCCCAAGAGATCGTTTGAGCTTCTCACTGAGAAAGGGATTATTCTCCACTACAACCCGTTCAAGTACCGCAGGAAATCTGAGTGGCAGTCAGTTTCTCCATTCACCAACTAACAACCACATTCTGGGTAACCCTGTTCCACCCTCCACCGAATCAGACAAACACTGGAACCACGGCATACAGACAGGATTCAAGGATTCAGCAACTTCTCTGGAAATGTGAGTCGGCAACCAAATCCTCTTCCCCAAGTTCACGAGTCAAATACCCCACAGAGCCTGAACTAACCGCTGTGTCTTCCCCTCACTTTACAGTTCCGGTTGAGCAGTGTTCAGAGCAACACTTCTCCCTCTGTTTAACTTCTTCAATAAAACCTGTTAAACCTTTTCCCTGGTCTCTCTGTTCGGTTTTCTGCATTTGGGTCTGAACTTTGTAACATCATGACACAGGCCAGAGGCGGGGTGCACCCTGGACAGGTTGCCAATTATTTAATATATTTATAGGTAACCAAATGATTTTTAAAAAAAGGTTTGCACAAATCTACAACAAAAATCTGCTGCTTAAATCGGGAAATAAAACGTGATTGGCTCTAAGGAAAGTGGAAACAGAAGACACTCTGAGATCACTGAATGAAACCTGTACCCGGCTAGGTTACGTAGCTCTGGGGAGAATGTTGCTACAGAAAGAGAGGATGAGTAAACTCTCTTTGTGAAATGGAAAACACCCTGATTTCAGATTTAGAAAACCTAGAGTTTTCAGTACAGTTGTTTTGTTTCAATGGACTCCTGTTCATAGGTTCTAACCCTTTACCTTTCACAGAGACAGAAGTAGTGATACTGGCTCAATCTGAATAGCTCTAATCGGTAAGCGCACTTAAGTCAACGCAGAAGTGTTCAGCCATGCCCTGGATGCTGTTCTTATTGTTGACCCCACAAAAGGGGAGGGAACAGGAACAGGAGTTGGAGATTTGGTTTGAGTATTTGTTTTTAACTTTTTTGGAATGACTATGACCTGAATGACTGAGAATCTTTACCAGCATTCTGTTTGAGGTATTCAGGTTAAGCCACATTTGTTATCTGTAAAGAAGTACATTTTTACGCAATGGACACACAGATAAATTATGCTCATGAAATTGAGACTATAGGGCGAGCCTCATCTACCTTATTAAATTTTGGGATAATAACCAGCTCAAAGCAAAGTTCTACATTCCTAAGTGGCAGAAAGCTGGCTCACACATTAAGGCAACCATCCCATTTCTGCAGGTTCCACATTGTTGCAAATGTAAAAAGGTTCAGAGTGTTCTTTCTTCAGCTGTCATATGATATGCAGAGCTAGCAGCCACAGGGTAGTGATGCTGTACCTTTGGACGCCTACAGGATGTCACTACATAGGTGTGGCCATTGGCCAAGTGCTTTCAAACAGCAAAATGTAAACATCCAGCATGGTTTTATGTTTATTTTTTGGTGGGGAGCAGGGGTTGCGGAGGTCTCTGTTGTACCTGAAATCTAAATAAATTGTGAGTGTTCATACTGCAATACTATAAACCAGCCTGCTGACAACCTTTTACTGCAGTTCCTCCCTGGCATCCACATCCAAAGATTCAGAGAGACTGTTCCTATGACATGCAATAACAAATAATCATATTCTTAGGCATGTACACTTTGCTGTGAATTATTGTTAATCAAACAAAAATGTTTACCATCATTTTACAAAAATTATTATTCTATAAATCTTTGAATTAACGACTGGATGAAAATAGTTTGCAGATGACAAAAATAGTTAAATTTAAAATAGTTAAAACCTTTTTTCTCAAAATGTACTTCTATCTAACTAAGTTGTCTTTAAACTCAGAAAAAAACAAAGAAAATATACAGTAGATTTCCTTGAGTCCGAGGTGATTCCTACAAACACAGCAGGGAGTTCACTGCAAAAAACCCCTCCAAATGTAGAATATTGGTTTCGGCCCGAAGAGCCAGCATGCACTCAAGGCTGACGGAAAATTCCTGTGCAGCCTGCTCTCAAAACAATAAGTGTTATAACCCCCACCCCCCACCCCATCAAATATCTCGCGGATGTTATGATGAAAGGGCACAGAAGAACTGCTCCCTCCCTCCCCTACCTGTGAACGTCTGTTGATGCGCCGAGAATTGTTAATAATTTTCCATCTGATCAAGGACAATGGCCCTGTGGACAGCTTTCACGGGCAAATTGAATGCACTCATCATACACACAACTAATGTCTCAAATGTCAGATTGACTTCATGTGACTCCGCCTGAATCCAAACTGAATATCAGCAGTATTATTTTGTCCCATCTGCATTTAAACCTATGCATTTTTCACATCCTACATCAATCCTCAATCATCTCCTTCCTCCTTCATCTCAAGTCCACCACCAGTGTCCCTGGTTTCAGCAGACAATAAGACATCTCCATTTAGAAAAATTGGCACCTTATATCAACATCAGTGTTACTTAGTTCTAGTTGTTCTGCTAGAGTCTGAAAGTCAAAAATATTTATATAAATTCATATGAATAAACTCTCTAAATTCATCCTTGTATGTCTCTCCAAGCTGAAAAGCAGATTAAGTTGAAAGTAGTTATTTTCCTTTACTGCCAACTGCTAAATTATTTGCCTGGCAATTATTAAAAAAGACAAAAACAAACATGTGACTACATGGGAGGAAGTGCATTTCTATTTTATATTAAGAGGTGATTTGTGAGGTTTAGATTGCAGATCTGTCCTAGAAAAAAATGTAAGGGTTCTTCATGATCGTTAGGTGTCTGAGTTACAGTAAACAGGTGAGTGTGAGTAAATGTACAATACATCGGATAGGCTCTCAGGCAGGCACCCTTTGAGGTTTTTCTAAATCTGTTTAACATTTAGAAAATCCAATTACAGATAAGAGTTTGAGAATTGATTCCAAGTCTAAGGATCCTCAAGATAGCCTTGGCCTCTTCTGGCCCCCAATCATAAAATCTAGCAAGCAGCAGATCCCTTTAAGACAACCAGCAAGGGGGGAGAAAAAAAAAGGACAATAGATATATTTGTGATGCAGGATCGCCATCTTCTGGTGCAAAACCAGATAACTTCAGTAATGCCCACCAGTAGGTGACTGTACATTGAAAAAAATGCATCCTTTTATTGCATCTACTTAAGCATGTTTAGTTACTTTAACACCATATTTCAAAGTTAGCAGGGAAGGAAATGATACAATTGTATTAAAGTAACTAAATATGCTTCAGTATATTTAGAAAAGGATGCTTTATTGTTTATGTGTACATGTAATAAATTACATAGCAGAACATTGACATTAACAGATGTTTATTAATTCTTATCAATATTTTTCACACATAAATTGGTTGCTTGTAAAGAGGAATTTTTTTCATTAATAATTGCATATTTCTTAACATCAAACATTAAGTGTCTCTGTGCTTAACCTGCCAGAGCAGTGCCGCCAATATCAAAGAACCAATAATATGGCCTATTGCATCCCTGTAATATGGCTGCAACAAAACAGTAGAACTCCATCAAGATGACAAATACCTTTCCTAAAACATGTATTTTGACATTCTGAATTGACATTCTCCAACAAGTTGTAGATTACTTTTGAAGTGATTAGTTAGAGGTATATCATCTAAATCTTGTGGGGAGTGTTGGCCTAGTGGTTAGACCGTTGTGCTTGTGATCTGAGAAGGTTAGATGTACCCGGTTCGATCCCCACACCCTCCACTCTGGGTTCCTGAGAAAACCCCCGCACTGCTCCCTGGGCACCACACAATGGCAGGCCACTGCTCCCCAAGGAGATGGGTCAAATGCAGAGAGTGAATTTCAACATTGTGAAACAATAAAGGGATTTACATTTAAATGTTAGACAACTATCTTAATATGCAAGAAAAGCAGTAAAGTATTCCTTTTTAAAAATAAAGTAGATATTTTATCACTCTAATCAGCTAATTGAATCAAAACACCTGTGAAGGCATTTAAATGGAGTACTTATGTAGCTACACAGGTCAGGGAAAGGCTGCTGACGAGTGAAACTTCTTCTCTGATGAATTGCTGCCCTGATGAAAGTAAAATTTGCCTTTCTTTAAGCAATCAAGGTCTGGAGAAAAAGATGAGAGGCGCAGAATCTGTGTTGCTTTAACTCCAGTTTACAGTTTCTAGACAGTGGTTTGGGGGCCAAGCTATCTGCTGTTGTTTGTCTACTGGGTATTTTTGAGGTCCAAGGTTAACACAGCCGTCTTAGATGCAGGATGTTTTAGAGCACCATCCTCCCTGCTAATCACCAACTTTATGGAAATGCAGCTTTCATTTTCCAACAGGACTTGGCACCTGTACACAGTGCCAAAGCTACCAGTACCGGGTTTAAAGACCATGGTATCCCTGTATTTCAATGGCCAGTAAACACCCCTGACTTTAAACCCATAAAAAATATGGAGTATTGTGAAGGGGAAGATGCAATATGCCAGACATAGCATTACAGAAAACTTGAAGGCCACTGTCAGAGCAACCTGCACTTTCATAACACCTGAGCAGTACCACAGACTGAGTGACTCCATGCCACGCTGCATTGCTGCAGTATTCTGGGTAAAAGGAGCCCTAACCCTTTTCCAGTGGCCAAAACGACAGTTTAAATCCGCGAACAATTGGCTTTTAGTGTCAGGATCTGTGGAGTTTGGTAGAGCTGCAGAGATTATTTGATTCAGATAGAAGAGTCAAATACTATAGAAGCAATAAGGCATAAACAATTTAAAAGCTAATTAGAGTTAAAAAGTAAAGTTGAAAAGTTAATATATAATTTAAAAAAGTAAAAATTATATGTGCCTGTATGAGCATTAAACTCTAAGGTTATGTTGTAAAAACAAAATGTTTCTTTTAAAATGTGAGTCTTTTTCATCAATTTCTTATACAAAAATATTTTTCTTAATATATTAGGACAAGTGTTTAATAAGGCAAAAAAATTATTAGAGATTAATTTGAAGTAGAGCTGTGACTCAATTAGTCTTTAAGCTCAACTTTCTGAGTTGAATTTGAAACTCACATCAGCATGTCTTTTTGTTTCCTTTTACAAACTGAGCACAATGTGTTTGTCTTGACCTTATTCTGTGCTTTAAATGCAAAATATCCTCTGCACCATATACGCCAAATCTTATGTTGTGTAGAAGCAGGTTACCCTTAGAAATGTGCCAGATAGGTCACACTTAATGAGTTATGTTTATAAACCTGACTACCAGTGACTAATCTACATTTTACATCAACTTCACCCAGAAAAAGTTATAAAATATTAATAGTACCTTTTTTTGTGGAGGGTTAGCATATCTGAGGCTTTTACTAAACAAAGGAGACAGAGATGTTTTACTCCCTGTGTCCCTCTTCTTGTGCCTGGAAGACAGGCAAAGCAGAGCAAAATGGAAACACTGCCACCTTGTGGAACTTTGTATTACTAGTTCTGTTAAATTCAGTAAATCAAAATGGTATGATAACACAAATACAACAAAAGGGTGTATTCAAACCATGCATAAGGATGGGAAAGAAAGGTGATTAAAGTGACTGAATGTGCCATGGTGGTTGATGCTAGATGAGCTGGTCGGAGTATTTCAGAAACTGCTGATCTGCTGGTATTTCCATGCACAAACAGGAAAAAATATCTAGTGTGTGGCAGTTATGTGGATGCAAATGCCTTGTAGATACTCATAGAAATGCAACAGTAACTCTAATAACCACTCGTTACAACCGAGGTATGCATCAGAGCAACTCTGAATACACAAAACATTGAACCTTGGGGTGGATGGGCTACAGCTGCAGACGACCACACTGTATGCCACTCCTGTAAGCTAAAAAAAAATGAAACTGAGACAAAAATTTGCACAGCCCCAAAGGTTGGACAAGAAAAGATTGAAAAAATTTGCCATGGTCTAATGAGTCTCTATTTCTGCTGTGACATGCAGATGATGGGGTCAGAATTTGACGCCATCCATATGAAAGCATTGGTCCATCCTGCCTTGTATTGTAACGGTTCAGGCATGTGATGGTGTAAGGGTCTCTGTGATATTTTCTTGGCACAATTTGGGCCCATTAGTACCAACTGAGCATTGTGTCAACACTACAGCCTACTTAAATATTGTTGCTGAATGTGTCGATCCCTTTATGACAACAGTGTATCCATCTTCTGATGGCTACTTCGGGTGATAGTGGCATCGGATGCAGGAGTTTGCCCTGCAATCAGAAGATTGTTGGTTTGAGTGTTGTGTCCATGTGCAAGACACTTGACATGCATTGCCTACTGATGGTGGTCAGAGGGCCCGGTGGCACCAGTGTACGGCAGCCCCGGATCTGTCTGTGAGCCCCAGGGCAGCTGTGGCTACAGTATAGCTGGCCACTATCAGTGTATGTGTGAATGGGTGAATGGGAGAATGACTGAATGTAGTGTAAAGAGGTTTTAAGTCTCCTGACATGAACAAGCGCTATGTAAGTACAGGCCATACTTCCAGCAGGACAGTGTGCTGTGTCATGAAAGATGAATCATATCTGACTGGATTCTTAAACATGACAATGAGTGAGTTCACTGTACTAAAATGGCCTCAAGAGTCACAAGATCTTAATCCAATAGAGCACAAAATTAAACCAAAAGACAGGAATATCAGAATTAATTATTCGGCCATAAGTCTTCCTTTGTTATGCTGATGACGTTGAGATGGACATTTATGGATGTTTAAAAAAATAAATAAATAAATAATAATAATAAAAAATAAAATAAATAATAAAAAAATATATATATATATGGTTATGGTATGGTTGTGACACTTTTTGCTCCAGCACCTTTAACTCACAGAATATTTGAGCTACAGTTTTCAAATTTTTCATATGGAATACCCACATTTATTTACTACTAAATGGCACCAATTCAAACCTCTTCAAGAATATTACAGACTTCATGAGTTCATGTCAAAATACATGGTGTTCCTTTATTACAACCTTCCCCGCTACCGGGGTAGGTCTCTCCCTGTTACAACCATACCCAGTCTCCCCTATATATATATATATATATATATATATAT
>NW_015150465.1:2169148-2177263 GCF_000732505.1 Cyprinodon variegatus
GACTTGACTTTCCGAATTCTAACTAGAATTCTGACTTTAATCTCTGAATTCTACCTAGAATACTGACTTGACTCTAAGAATTCTACCTAGAATTCTGACTTGACTTTCCGAATTCTAACTAGAATTCTGACTTTAATCTCTGAATTCTACCTAGAATACTGACTTGACTCTAAGAATTCTACCTAGAATTCTGACTTGACTTTCCGAATTCTAACTAGAATTCTGACTTTAATCTCGGAATTCTAAATAGAATTCTGACTTGACTTTCAGAATTCTGACTTGAATTCCAGTTAGACATTTGAGAGTCAAGTCAGAATTCTGAGAGTTAAGTCAGAATTCAATTTTGAATTCTGAGATTAAAATCAGAATGCTAGTTAGAATTCTGAGACTCAAGTCAAAATTCTAGTTAGAATTCTGAGATTAAAGACATAATTCTAATAAGAATTCTGTGAGACAAGTCAGAATTCTGAGATTAAAGTCAGAATTTTAGTTAGAATTCTGAGATTAAAGTCAGAATTCTAATTAGAATTTTGAGAATCCTGTTGGAATTCTGAGATTAAAGTCAGATTTCTAGTTAGAATTCTGAGAGTCAAGTCAGAAATCTACCGGTAGTTAAAACTCTGAGAGCTTTGCTTTATGTAGTTTTGTTTTTCTTAATGTAGTTGCACTTTGCTTTATGTAGTTTTGTTTTTCTTAATGTAGTTGCACTTTGCTTTATGTAGTTTTGTTTTTCTTAATGTAGTTGCACTTTGCTTTATGTAGTTTTGTTTTTCTTAATGTAGTTGCACTTTGCTTTATGTAGTTTTGTTTTTCTTAATGTAGTTGCACTTTGCTTTATGTAGTTTTGTTTTTCTTAATGCAGTTGCGCTTTGCTTTATGTAGTTGCGATTTCCTTAATGTAGTTGCGCTTTTAGATTTGTAGTTGCAGTTTGCACTTCAGGGCCACTGTATGCTGGGCTGGTGCAGAGATAACAGCCTGATCCTGAACCCGGAGAAGACGAAGGAGATCATCCTGGGGGTGCACATCACAGACAGCCCCTCCTGGTCTGTAAACATCACCTCACTGGTTAAAAGGACACAAAAGTGCTTGTACTTAAACATCCGTTGAGCTGTATACTGTAGTGTACTATATGAAGGATTTTGTATTGAATTTGTTGTAAATTAGTATTTCTAGTCATGTTAAAGGTTTTCTGACAGATTTTAGGCATAACGTTTTGATCAAGCCTAACTAATAAATCAGTTTTTCATTTTTCAGTCAGAAATTATATAGACTCATCTATTTTGTATAAACCCCTATATGGTTTGGACTGTAGATATGGAGGATAAAGGCTTAGTAAATCCTTTACATTTGGTGGCATTTGTAGACCTACTTGATTTATCTTAAATCTATATTTCATAATAGACCTAATCTATTGATATTCTAGATTCTTTTTTGAAATCCCATACTCTGAAATTAAGCTATGGAATTGTATACAATGTTTTTCCTTTATATAAATATTTTAAGAATTGATCCCTTTCCTGATCCATTTGGGAAACTTATCATAGATTTTTTTGCATGATATCTGTGTTGTTAAAGATGGTTGTATGGTTACATGGTATTAGTGAGGATCCAGTCATTTTAAAAAACTCCCAACAAGCTGTCAAAGATGAACTAATGATGATGTTTTTGGGTTTTTTTGTTACAGTGTCCTATCTGGCGATGTGGCAATAAGAATAATTGTCTTATTGCCAAAAGATTTTGCTTTCACAAGTGGAGCATTACGGTTATTGCCACAGTATTCTGTTTAATTTATGCATATAAATAGCTTTATCATAATTCATACAGGGAATATTAGATATTTTATGGACACAACAATATAAGTAGAACAGGAAAGGAAAAACAGAAAAAAGGAGAATACATTAAAGAAATAGGAGATAAAAAGGAGATAACGATAAAACATCTTCAGTCTGCTTCATCACCTGCAAAGATGTAAAAAGAACAGCCCAATCAATGGATATAGAATGAGAGATACAATAAAGTAACACCTTGATAGTTTGGTTTAAGTATAAGTAGTATTATTTAATCCAACATGTATACTGTGGTAGCTGAAGATAAGAATATGGGCTTTCTGTATGGAAGTGAATCTCTAAGTACCTCGATACAAGCACCTGTAGTTGTTTGTGAGAGTTTGAATGTAAAGTTTATCCAAAGGAAAAATGCTCAATAGTGGTTGTGAAGAGCCGAAGATGCGCCCCTCTAGAGCACCGAGGTGAGCGCCGGGGGACCCAAAGCCCCAGACGCAAAAGAGACCCCAAGAACAGAGGTGCCCAGGAGGGGCCAATAATGCTGATGCTTTTAAAATGTATATGCCTTTTTATGTTTTAGCTAATGAATGGAAGATCTGCTAACTCTAACATTAGATGATAGAGACTGTTTTACATATTAGCATGACTCCTCTTGTGAGCTGTTTTTTAGCCATTTACAGATGTATTGTAACTATTTGCTAGGAAGTAATCAAACAAGTTGACCAGATCTAATCCTCCTTTGTCTCTTGTCCTCTGTAGCATTTTTAAGCTAATATGTGGGGGGTTATTTTTCCAGGGAATTTTGGTAATGGAATGATCTAAAGATTTAAACCATTCAAGGTACGGTTTGCTTTGAATCATTCAAAAGAGGTCATTCATTTTTGGCAGGACTTTCATTTTATTGAAGCAACCCTACAACTTAGTGATATGGGTAATGATTTTTTTATCTACTGTAGCAAGATCATCTTCCACTATTTCAATAGTGGCTGTTGTTTAATTATATTATATCTACCAGTTTTAGAAAGACTTCAATACTTTTATATTCCCTGACTGCAGCTGTATATTGGGTGCCCTTTGGAAACTACTGTACACTAGGCAGGGTTGTAGATTTTTACTAATTTATTGAGTAATCAGGGATTTTTGAGAAAGATTCTTACAATCTAATTACATGAGAGAGTGAGGTTTTTGAATGCGGGAGAAAGAGTAATGCATCATCTGCATATAGACTGACTTAATGTTCTTTGTTCCTGCATTTAATATTTTTAATATCCTTGGTTTGTCTGATTGCTGCATGCTTCAAATTAACTCTATTAAACACTTTTTCTACAACTAGTGATAATATGTGGGTTTTAAGTTGTCACTGCTGAAATAGTCTATTAAATTAATTAATCTGCCAACATTGGTATATACATACCTTCCCTGTATGAAGCCAGTTTGATCTGAGTGGATTAAACAAGGAGTAACTTTTTCTAAATGTTTGGCAAGAGCTTTAAAAATAATTTTAAGGTCAATGTTAATCACAGGCTTAAGCAGAGGTCTGATAGCACAGACAGAAGTCTGGAAATAGCAAATGAACTGAACAGATTTTTCAACAGGTTCAATTCAAGAAAAGGTTCAACATCATTCTCTATTCTCTCAAAACGTTCATGTCACACCTAAATGTTTCATCTTCCACTTCTGCCACTGACCTTCATGCTTCTCTGTGATCTTTCTCAACCAAATCAGACGATGCTGTTTTTCTCCTTTCACCTGTCAATCCCTAGAAGTCAGGCAAAGAGCTCAGCTGAAGAAACCAAATCGAAATAAGACACCAGGTACACCTATATGGTGTCAGCCCCAGACATCTTGAAGACTTGTGCAGAAGAGCTCTTCAACCTCTGCATGACCCAAGACATGTTCAAGTGATGTGGAACACATCTTGCCTTCTCCCACTAGTAAAGAAAACTCAGCAAACTTCCCTCAATGACTATAGACCTGTTGCCCTGACATCATACATCATGAAAGTCCTTTAGAGACTTTTATTGGTCCACCTGAGCACTCAAACAAGAAGATATCAGGGCCTTGTGCAGTTTGCTTATTGGCCCAGATTTGAAGTTGAAGATGCCATCATACACCCACTTCAACAAACCTACTGTCATTTAGACATAACAGAGAGCACTATGAGGATCCAGTTCCTTGATTTCTCAATTATTATTATAAAATTATTCAGCACACTTTACTTTGTCAGAAACTCTAGAAGATTCAAGTTGAGGTATCAACAATTGCTTGGAAAAAGGACTACCTCACAAAAAGATCACAATTTGTGTGCTTGAATGTTCAGCTGTCTAATCAGGTAGACAGCAGCACCGGAGCACCAAGGAGGGACAGTATTCTCGAAATCTCTTTTTACTCTCCACACCTCTTACTTCGGGAACAAGACAGTCCTATCATGTGTACGAATACTGAGATGACTCTGCAGACATTTCGTGCATCAGAGATTAACAGGAAGCTAAATACAGGGAGCTAGTAACCACATTGTGTTATAGTGTGGAAACAATCATCTGATTTTGAAAGTGAACAAAAAAAGGGAGATGATTGTAGATTTCAGGGGAAACAAGAAAAAAATAAGAACATGAACAATAAACATCAAGGGAGACAAATTGGAGGATTATAATATCTCTGTGTTTACCTTGACAGCAAGCTAGATGGTAGACTTAACTATGAAGCTCTCTACATTGACGAACCAGACTGTACTTCTTGACAAAGCTTATGTAGGTCCCCTGCATTTACAGCTAAAGACTGTATATATTTTATAAGTCTGTTGTGGAGAGTCTAATAACAATAAAAGCAGGTTCTTTTTTCGAAACTCCTCTAGAACCTTTGGAGAGAATTTTATCTGCTGCTCAGAGCAGTCTGTAGTCTCCCATCGGTTAGAGTTGGTCTTTGTCTTCTGTATAATTCCGCTATCCTAGTCACCATCATTATTAATTCTTACTGGTTGTCACAGTTGCAGGGATGTGGGGCCACGGCCTTCAGGATGGTGAGGACATGATTGGAGCAGCAGGAGCAGCCGGTTTCCATGCCAAGTCTATGGTTGATGCACATCAAGGTGTATTAGAAGGCCATGCAGCACATCTACAGCAGTAGGGGGGCACATCTTGACATACCTGACCAGCTTAAGTAGTGCCTCGTGAGCTTCTGAGCATCTGAGACATGAAACGTGCTTCAAAAGCAACAGATGCTGGAGTTGGAAAATTTAACTTTTGTTGCCTGACACTCCACATCAACCAGAGAAGATGATCTGGGAATCGTCATGGAGACAGACACAGTGGTGCTAATGCAGAGTGCTATGATCACTCTCCACTAAAACAGTGTATTAATTGCCTGCATTAACTTAAAATGTCAAAACCTTCCCGCAAAATATGCTCTCTTTTATTATTCTAGTGCCTGTAGTTTGTACCATACACTGTTGTTTTTGTCAATGATGATGAAATTATTTCGTTGACGCTTTTTTTTCAGGCCCATAATGAAAACTGACGAGTTAAACATGGATCTTTGATGACTAAAAGATGAGTTATCATATGTTTGAGTTTTCGTCAATGAGACGGGACGAGACAAAAAAAAATAATTAGCAGGTCGTCGGTTGTCAGATGTTTAAACTGCTTCCTTGTTCTGTAATCTGCTTTATCAGCCATGCTGCTGCACCATATTTGGTCACACCCACCTGGCATGAAGAGGGCACATTCTGCATGACCACAGATGAATTACGGCAGCAGGGGCAGGTGAGAAAATGCCCCGGAAGGGTCCAGTACTGCGCACTGAACTCTGATAAACTCTGATCTTCCAGCTGTGCTTTTGCAGAAATCCATCTTTGCGCGTGTGTGTAGCTCAGAATCTTCACTTTATGCTCCATACTGATGGTTCACTCTCAGTAGTATGGCTCTTCCTTCCCCCACTACTTACCGGTAATAAACTATATGTAGCTGGTCATCTTCTACAAAGGCAAAAAAATCCCTTTCTCAAAATATCCAGATTTTATTTTCCTCCAAGAGGTGATGCTAAACCTTCCTTAATTTCAACCAAAAGGAATCCCTAAATTATATCCAATAAATATTTCATTGCATACTGTTTATTTTGGATTAAGTCCCAGGTGAAAAGGTACATACAGTAGATCTTTGAATATTTCATTCTCATTGTTCCCATTTCTATCGATTTAAATATGATGTAAATGTTTCCTTGAATTTTCATTAAAACATTTTCTATGTTTCCTTTAAATACTGTATGTCAACATTTTAGTTAGCACATTCATTCAATTTAGGTCTGGACTGCCATGCCATAACAAGGCAATTATTTTAGGTTATCTCTGTATTTTCTTTTTTTATATCAAAATCCTGTGAATTTAAATCTACTTTGACCCCTGAGCAGAAGTAACAAAGGGGCAAATTCTCAGAAATAAAGCCAAAATTGCTACAGTAGAAAAAAATATATATTTTATTTCTTTGCTGTTTTTGGAGCAAGGAAGATTTTATTGATCTGTGTGTAATGCATAATTCATAGTAGATCAGGAAGTGTTTGCTTTTGAATGGAAACCTTGTAAACCTTGTCAACCATTTCTTTCTTGCACATTTTGTTAGCTTGTCTGTCTGCTATATTAACTAATATGAGCTATATTACCTTATATGATGTACTGAACTAGATCTCAAATTGTTTGAGACACTTTTTTATAAAGTAGGGCAATTAATTCATAAAGTTTATTTGAATTCTATAAAGTTTTCTTCCCAGCAGCAATGATGAACTGCATGGCAGAATTCTATACCTAGCAAATGCAGTATCTAGGCAAGTGTTGTCAGTCTGGTAAAGAATCTGGTTGTTATTCGGAATTGTAAAGGTTAACTCTTTTTGCAACATAAAACTCACTAAAACTAGACTAAAACCTTCTTAAGTTTTAGTCGAATAAAAACAACTAAAACTATCAGATATCGTAATGACTAACATGCGACTAAGACTACTAATAGTTTTCGTCCTTAAGACTAAGACTAAATCTAAGATGGCTGTCAAAAACAACACTACTACCATATACCTGAAACACCATGAACAGTAGCAGAAAACCCCCAAGAGGCAACCCTGCCTGAGGCAGCTGCTGCTGGATTCCCAGTGAACGCACAGTGCTGGGGTGTGGGGATTTGTGCAGTTCTGATAGCGGAATAATGTTTAGGCAATAATAATAATAAGGCAGGATCGTAATCTTGATGAACTGACTGAACAGATGATGTTTTGAGGTGGACTTTCTCACTTAAAGGAAAAGTCCGGTCACATTCAGAATACAAACTTCTTAAAGTGCTTTAAGTATGAAATTATTACATACTTTTCAATAAATGATAAGAGTTTTTAATTAGGAGTAATTTATTTTGAATGTGCTTTACCGGAGAAATCCATGTTTGTCAAAGAACTCTACTGCCACCTGCCGGTTTCTGACGTCACGGTGCAGTATCGGCTGTTGAGCAAGTCCCAGTGCTGTATCTGATGTTTGTCACAAAACACTATTATCCATGATGGTGACGACCAGTTCACTATGCAAAGCAGGGAGTAATGGATTAATGACGGGTTTTTTTTTTTTTTTTCTCTGGCCATTAGTTTTATGGCAAATCCTCCCTCTTCAAGCTGGCAATCCAACGACAAACCCGTGGAGGATAACGAATTGGAAAGGTGAAATAACACTTTTTTTTTCACTTTTACCCGATGTATTACAACATCCAACTGCTCTGCACGTTGGCAATGTCACTTTAGCTAGGGTTCTCACGAATTTCAATGGTGAAATCTTAAATAATTGCTGTTGATTGCAGATGTGTCTAGTAGCTCCCATTGATTTTGCTTGTAAAGCGGGGAGAATGGCGCTAGGCTTACCGCACCGTGACATCACTGCTGGAAGATGTCAGGAGTGAGGTGTTACTATACAAAAATGGCAGTTCCCAGACTCAGTGATTGAGACAAAAGATATTGTTTTTATTTTTTTATTAATAACTAATGTTAAATTCATTAAATCACAGCGAACGTATTAGTTTTAGGTGTAGATAATGATCCCTTGATTATTCCTAGCTGACCGGACTTTTCCTTTAAAAACATCTTCAAACTGCTTAATGCCCACTAATCAGTGAATTATAGCAAAGGCAGTCTCTCTCATTGAACACAGGAATTTTTCTCAGAATTCTGACTGTTTTCTGACAGCTAACAAACATGTTAGCATCAAGCCATAGCCATGTCTGTTTTAGAGACTAAACTAGCTCTCTTGTTTTAATCACCTTCTACTCTTCAATTAATGAAATAGCATTAGCAGGGACCTCTCATGCACAT
>NW_015150465.1:2178183-2191803 GCF_000732505.1 Cyprinodon variegatus
CTTTATTTTGAAAAGTCTATCCGGAAGTGGTGTGGTGATATCGCCATTGACACACATTAAGTCAGCTTGTCTGCATTCCTCTTCTCTCCCAGCAGCCTAGCCGACAGAGACAGAAAGAAAAGAGAGAGACAGAGGAGGAGGGGGGGAAGAAAACACATTATTATTCACAAACCTATAGGTTTTTATAAAGCACGGAATCGACCTATACCGGATACATTACGCCACGAAACAACCAGAACCCCCCCTCCGGTTCAGACGACTTCTCCAGGACTACAAAACCGAAAGATATATATATATATATATATATATTTCTATTTTTTAATGACGGGACTTTTCCTCCGTGTGTTTGTGCGTAGGTCAGCGTATCCAAAAGCAGCTTCGGACATTTTCACAGCGGATATCTGCTTTTTTTTCTTTCCTTCTTTTTTAAATGGAGATTTGCAAGATGGCTGATGACAGCTAACCCCAACAAGGGCAGAAATCCGCGACGTCCCCTTTAAGAACAGGAGGGTATATTTTTGTATTTTTTATTAGCTTAATATATATATATATATATATATATAAAATGTTTGTCTGTTATAAGTTATGAGTGTAGCTAGGATCAAAGGAGTCAATCCTGTGCTTGTGTGTACCTGAGCTATGGTTAAAAAAAATGATGAGGTGACGTCTGAGGTAATTTAGGCGATTTAACCGAGATAAGGAAGTGGACAGAATATGCTAGCTAACGGCTAATAAGGTTTGAGACCAAAGTGCTAAACAAATGTAACGTCTGAGGTGATAATGGTGGTAATAATCATTGTTCGAGCAGATATTTGATAGATGTGTCAAAGCGAGAGAGAGGAAAGGAGTAGGGGGGGGGAAGCGAACAGCTCTGCAACGGCAGCCAACATTCCTGCGGATCCTAAAAGCCTTTGTTTTGTGCGCAGGAGCTGGACTGGACCATTAAAACGATTAACTATGCAGTAAACAGCCTCGACGCGATGGCCTGGGTGTAATTTCCACTGGAGTTGGATTATAAGGCCTTTTGTTGTGAGAGAGAAACCTGCTTAGATCAGTTAAAATAAGAAAAAAACAGGCCTTGTGCTCATTAAAGCCACATTCATCATTTTATTTGAGATTAAAAGGCAGGAGGTTGTATCTTTTGTTTGTTTTTTTATTTATCTGAGCAGAACGACGGTTTTTCTCCAACCACCGCAGGTTGTGTGTCTGGTTAGACTGCTGCTAGATGCTTATTTATAATTCAGCGGACAAAAGCATTGCGCTGCGTGCTGATTATTGAGGGAATCAGGCGTCCTTGAGGCTCCTATGGAAAACATTCACATTTTCAAAGGCGTTTCTCTGTGTGTGTGAATAGCAACCAGGGTGTGGACCTGAAGCAGCCTATTTTTTCAGGCTGAATTGGTTTATAGTCTACCGTAATCCGTTGTTAGGGGGAAGGCCAGGAGTGCAAGCAGAAAATATCAAGATCCTGGTCATGTGTCACATAGATTTGCATCCGTCTGGGTGATGGTTCATGGTTCTGTGTGCCTTGGTTTACCTGTAGCAGATGGTTTTGGCTCTATGACCAGGCTCTGAATCACTACAGGCAGGTCTGGTGGTTCTTGGGGTGAGTTGGAGGAAAGAAAAGCTCTGCTTCCTGTGATCTCAAATCCAGCTTGGATTTCTCCTTTCAACTTCAGTCCAGGTTTCATAATTTTGCCTTCAAGCTGCATTAATAAGCAATACTTGTCATTTTTCTGAAAGGGTGTGCTGAAAATATAGATCTTTCGGGACTTTTTTTTGTTTTGTCGAGAGTATAAGGTTTTTCTCTTGAGAGAGTTCTGATTTGTATGCCTGCCTGCACCACAATGGCCTCTGACATGGCTGAGACATGGAGGAACTGTTTTGAGGAGGAGCTCATCTGCCCCATCTGCCTGCACGTGTTCTCTGATCCCATCCAGCTGCCCTGTAAGCACAACTTCTGTCGGGGCTGCATCAGCGAGGCCTGGGCCAAAGACTCCTCTCTGGCTCGCTGCCCCGAATGCAATCATGCCTATACGCAAAAGCCCAGCCTAGAGAAGAACCACAAACTGTCCAACATAGTGGAGAAGTACAACGCCCTGAGTGTGGAGAAGGCTGGAACCCCGACGCTGCAGTGCATCCTGTGCCGCCGAGGCCCGCCGCTGCCCGCTGTCAAGGTGTGCCTGCGCTGCAACGCCCCTTGCTGCCAGTCCCACATCCAGACTCACCTTCAGCAGCCGTGCTCGGCCCTGGGGCACCTGCTGGTGGAGGCAGAGGCGGTGAAGGCCTGGACGTGCCCACAGCATGACGAATACAGGCTGTACCACTGCGAGGCCGAGCAGACGGCTGTGTGCCAGTACTGCTGTTTCGCCCGGTGCCACCCCAGCCAAGGCCACGCCGTCAGTGACGTGGAGCTGCGGCGCAACGACATCAGAGTAAGAAATACTTAATGCTGTGTCCTTAACTCAAACAGCCTATGGTTTTTATGCAGTTTACTGTTAAATGAGTTTGATCTATTAAGAGAAACCATAATTATCTTTACAGATTTTACAGCTAAATACAACTCCAGGTGTTTTACAAGGAAAACTAGAGCCAAGCAGTTAAAAATGTGCCTTCTAAAGAAGTTGGATCAATTGCAGGACATAGCAGCAACTTATTCTTCTCAGTGAGCTTGTGGCAACAGAAGAAAGGAGTAAAGAACAATGTTATGTATGGTTAAATAAGAAAGAGAACCTAAATAACAACACCAAACCTTGTTCCAGATGTACACTATAGCTAAACACGTGTAATTGATCAAATAAATATATAGATTTAACCACCAGATTAAGGAAATGTATTTTTGTTTTTTGACTCAAATAAATGCTCTAATAAGTGCTCTGAAATCTGTCTTGCCTCGAAAGAGTAAACTATCCAACATTCTCCAACAGGATGTGAACAGATTTCATGTAGGTGACCTGCGAGCGGCAGTGCACATTTATAACACAAACAAACTGAGACATGCTGCTATTTTGTGTCTAAAAGAGTAAAATTCAAGAGGATCTGCATTGCACTTTAGTGCATATATGTGAAAACAGGATCATTCGGTATTTATTTAGTCTTTACCATTGCACATATCAAATAACCTGCAGCACATTTGAAACTATAAGACAATCTATGTGAGATAAACATTAAGAAAAGTGGGAACTTACAGAAAACCTTCCATTCACTAAATCCTTGTTTCATTTATCTTTTTTGTCCTTTTAAAAATATTATTATGAATTCTGGACAAATATAATATTAATTTGTCTAAGGCTTTATTTTACTGTCAATATCTTTCATTTCTAACTTTAAATCTTATTTAAGCTAGTTCACTCTTGCAGGATATAACAGATAGACCTCTAATCATACCAAAATAAAGAAGGCGACCTTCTAAGAGTCAGTTTTATGTATTAAAGGCAAATGACCTAATTTCCTTACGGCTATTGGAGTAGATTATTAAAAAGAAATACTTTAAATACTGGCTTCTCACAGTAGCTATGGAACTGAAAGCAGACTTTTATACAACATTTTTTGGCGGTTGGCTCCTTTTTATTTCCGAAACGTCTCATCCAGAAACAACCAAAAGGAAAAACCATAAACATCCAATTAGGAAGTAAACCTTTTTCCAAGCTGACTGGTCAGAAACTGTCAGCTCATCAGTTCTCAGAAAGTAAAGTGCTTGTCTATCTATACTGCCCAGTACAAGGCAGCAAGCTGTGTTTTTAAATTAGTATCATATTTGTCCTTGACATTAAAAATTATTTCAGTACTGAAATATGGGATGGAAATGTGATGCTATATGTGGATGCTTTCAAAAAAAAGGGGGCAAAATCAGATATTCCTCTTTTGTGAAAATATGTTCATTTTGATGCTTTCCACTGTTATCCGACATTTTTTCTTTCCCATTGGCAGCCCCTTCCAAACCTCCATTCTCATCTGTTGGAACGGCAAACAATGTGGTTAAGGGTTGGAACAATGAGGGCCCCTCAGAGGGCCTTATCTTCCCAGCACAGGTGCATCCGAGCACAGGGATCACCAGTTGTCAGGGGGGAGGGGGCTGGGTTGGAGAAAAGTTGAAGGAAAGAGAGATTAAAGTGATTCATCACTTGCCTCTGCAGTCTTGTTGCTTTTTATTTTTTTATTAGCCTCCTCAGGGGGATTGGGTGCTCACCGCCTATGGTTCGAGCGGGGGTCACACTGGTTGCTTTTTGCCTTTTTAAAAATGTTTTAATGGGGTGTGACAAAGCAGTTAAGCCAAGGAGAGACGCACCAAGGCGTTACTGCTCACTGACTCATTCAGTTCACCCAACTCTGTTTAGGTGTCAACCATGACATAGTAGGCTGCAGTTCCTGTTGGTAATGCTATGACTAAGCTTTATGTATAGTTAAATAGTCTCAAGGGGACACATGGCATGGCCGTAGGTGTATTGAAAGGAAATTTGCATTTTTTTATTTTTATGTTTTACCCCAGGAAGGAAAACAAAACTTAAACTGCTTCTAATGTTTTTCAGGTCTGGATACATTTTGAAAAAATTAAAACAGAGGGTTAATATCTAACTCCAGAAAACAGTTTAAATTGTATTTATTTTTCTAAAATATCAAATACGTTTCTTTAAGAAGATAAGCCCCAACAACCACATTGCTTTTATGTTAAATAGATATAAGAATCAGCCCAATGTCATCCTTTTGTCAATAAACCCCATTAAGCCTTAAAACACTTCAGAGTGAAAGAGGTTCCTGTGGGAAGATGACTGTGTTAGATCTAACCAGTATCATTAAGGATTTTTAAAACTTGGAGGAAGCAAAAGATCGTGTTTAAAAAAAAAAAAAAGTTAATTTTATTCAATGATTTTTGCATTTGCAAGTGAGAGCCAATATTTCAGTAGATAGCAGAAAGGCTGAATAAAGAGCAGAGAAGGCGTTCCATTAGATCTTTCTGAGCAATCTGGACTGGTTTGTTGTTTATTATGCTTAATTTTGTTTATTATGCTTAATTTAGTTTATCATGCTTAATTCAGTTTATTATGCTTAATTCAGAAATGTCTATTGGAAATCTGGAAGTTGAGCTAAGAATTTGCCTAAGGCTGCTTTATTAAAGCTAACACTGCTAACATTATTTACATTTTTACCATCAAAACCAGCTTAAGATGTAAACACTAATAATTTAACATTTTATCCATATTCACAGTATAAATACTGAATGCTCACAGTAGAGAGACTTTTCTTGCTAGTTCCTAATTAGAAGGCATATCTGTAGGTCAAAGCTCAATGAATTCAGCCAACTTCTGATCAACACATTTCTATTCATCACTTATCTCTTAGTGTGTGCAGCATGGTATTGGCTTAAAAAAAAAAACATCCAATGAAGCAGGTTTATTGAACAATTTATAAGGTTGTGTTGAGTTTTGAGACTCAATTGGTTATTTCTAAAACATCCGACATTTCTGATTTACTCGTTTAAGCGAATCCTATAAACTCTTCTTTTAGAAGAAACCTTTAAAACCCATCTTTGCCTGTCCTTAATCGTTGAACCGTCATTCAGAGATAAAACAATGTTAGCTGTTGTAAAAGGTAATTGATAAAGCGGCTAAAGATATCAGCTTTTCACCAATATACAATCATTTTACATATACAGATTAATCTATATTGGCTGTCTAGCTTTAATAAACATTGATTTTGTTCTTCTGTTCTCTATTTTAATCAGTGCTTCCTTCAATGTGTGACCTTTTGGATTTTGGGTTGTCATTAGTGTCACATCGGCTGAGACTCGGTTCAAGTGACTAAATATGAAATTATTATATAATTCCTTTGTAAAATTCAAGATCGAAGCCAAAAAAATATAATATCCCACATTTATTGGTCTCCAAACTATTCCATTGATTTTGTAATAATTTATATGCAGTTTACCGTTGCATGCATCCATATTAAGATATAAAGCGGTTTTCAAAGTTTTTATTTTGTTTGTTTAAAACTAGTGGCTTAAGATCAAAAGAAACTACCTAGAGTGCTTTTTTTTTCTTTTTCCACACGGTATTTTTGCATAGGTTACCCCTTCCCGGGGCTCCTGATCCCTCCTCACGGTTTAAAATTATTTTGGGGCCTTTTTTAATGGTAACTATCCAGGCAGTTAAAATGACTTGTATCAGGGCACTGCAGGCTAGTTATCGGAGCGGGTTGTCTGAGTAATTAAAAACTTGTCACTTTGTTAAACCTATTGCTTTATAAAGAGCAGGAAAAACTATTCTATGCAATAAGAATTTAGTTTTCATTCTATATTTTGGTTGTATTTCATGATTCCAATGCATAAATAACAAAGCTGACATTTGGATTGTATTATTCAATATGCTGCAGTATATAATATAGATAAAGTAGGTGGAATAAAATCAACTTAATGCATTTTGTTATATATAAAATAAATGTGACAGTATTTTGAGTCGGCTGTCATATCCGCAGGCTCTAATCCATCCTTGTCTGTTTAGATTTTTACCATCATGGTGGTCTCAGCCCACACAGCCTCATGATGATTGCTATTAAACTGCACACACCGCTCTGCAGCCTCTCTCTCACCCTGCTCACCAACACGAGCCCCCCCAATCCTAATTCACCTCCCTCACACCAGCCACCCCAAAGCTACGTCCAACCTCCCCCCTAGCCATCCTCTCCTGCACTGATGGAAAGGACTCTCTGGTGAAATGACAGCTGAAGTGCACCCTTTCCTCTGTTTTTTAACCTCTGCTTCCCTCCCCCTAAGGTATCCCATACACATTGTTAGACACGCCCCCTCCACCACCACCACCCCCATCCACTTCCTCCTGGTCCTCCGCTGGCTTCTGCTCAGAGCCTAACTCAATCAGTCAGCACAACCAGGTCAGCGTCCTGGATCCAACCAACTGTGCATGTAACAGAGATATGTAGGGCAGCCATTCCCGACCATGTGCCGCCAAGACCCGACACTGCGGCTTTTCCTTTCCATCAGCCTCTAAAGCAGCTGATCGCTAATGATATAATCAGCTGCACCGTGTTGGAATGCGACTATAGTGAGGAGGAGGACGATGGCATGTGAAGAAACATGATGACTTATTTATTCGACTGATCAGCATTCGGTCTCTCTGTAAAATGTTTTGTGTTATGTATGTATCTAAAGCTGGGCATTTAATTGCATTTGCAATTTGACAAACTGCAAAATGGATATTTTTAAATTGCAGAGGCATTCAATTTACGCTGCATTTACATTTGTGAGGAGTAAGTAGAATGTCCTCCCGCCCTTTAGGTGGCGGCAATACGCATAGTCTGTTTGCAACCACGCAGATGGAGAGAGCATATTTACTAGGGGTGGAACGGTTCACAAAATCTTGGGTTCGGTTCACGGTTTCGTGGTCACGGTTTTCGGTTCAGTTTGGTATATGTTGATTGTTACACCGAAATCCCATAAAAATTAATGAAATTAATGGAAAAATCTAAAAAAAATTAATGAATTGTAATTATTTTTAATGATCCGCGGAAACCATTGATCATTTCCACATGTTTTGCTGCTTTGAATTTAATCATCTGGCGCATGCCCTCTACGATCTCCAAGGAACTCAGAGCGGAGCGGACGGGAGCCACAGCGGAGGCTGTAGGCTTTGCGTTGTGCAGGCGGTCTGGAGCGCAGTGCTGATGGAGTATGTGGGATTCATGTTGCTGTTAGCATAAACAAAACGTGTTCCACAATGCTTGCACACTGTTGCACATTTATCCACAACTTTCTTTCCGCCGTCATCGTAGGTCACTCTAAATGCAAAGTGGTCCCATATAGCAGACCTATAAAGTGCTGCTGGCGCGTCTTCCAACTCGTGTTCTTTCCCACTCGCCACACCCACACAAAACTTTACAACAACAGATTTTTTTCCCTGCTACACCCGGCTACGCTGCTTCGCTTCTTCTTCTTGTTTACTACTGGTGGTTGGCTTTGGTCGCAGTACCGCCACCTTCTGCTCTGGAGTGTAATCGCTTCCCCTATGAGAAAAAGGAGCAGCGCATGAACCGAACGAAACACACGCGAATCGAACCGAACGGTTTGGACGGTTTTCATAAACAGTTCCATCCCTAATATATACATACATACACACACACACATATATATATATATATATAGACCGCAGCCTCCTGCCAAACTACATGGTTGTGGTCAGAGCAAAGGAATAAAAACAAAATTGCATTATCGGTTTAAAATAATCGAAATTTTCCTTCTTTTCAAAATATATTAGCCCTATATGTAAACACTTATAAACTTAAAAGGACTAAGCTATCAGTATGAGAAGTCTGCTGTGCTCATGATTCTAGTTTTAATCTGCACTAGTCCTTTTTGGTCCATTATTTAGGTCTGCAATTTCAAATAGGTTTTTTTTTTTTTTTTATTCTTTTTTTTTTAGCTGGGTGGGAAAAAAGAGGCATTTTAAATACCAAATATAGCAAGTTTTTTACACCAGTTTTCTAATGTGATAAATAAGAAAATGTCTATTGGCTCCACTTAATATAAAGGTATTGCACAGCTTAACAATTAACCACATACTTTGTTCTTTATTTACAGATTGACATTTAAATATTGACCAGGTGCTCGGTTGGAAAACGAATACTTTTAAATATAAAAACATGGGGAAAAGGAAATAAAAACCTGGCTTGTTAACTGGATAATATTTGGTAATTGGAAATCTATACAGCCAGCGTTCATTTGTTTATTTTCTGCACAAATTAAACACAGTTTGAAGGGTTTGGCCGGGCAGCCGTCTTCTGTTGTTCACATGCCATCCTCCTCTGGAAATAATAGGTGCTTTTGCTAAAACATGGCCACAGCTCAGAGCAGCCTCCAGTGGGTGATCTAATGTCTCTTAGGAAGAAAGTACTGAATGGAGGAGGAGGAGGTTCAGCAAGGGGAGAGCAGAGCTGCTGGAGCTTTTAACTGACCATTTATCTATCTCTGCTCAATGCCTCCAGCTCCCCCCAACTTTGGTCCTCACTCTCTAATGCAAACACTAAATAGCTGCTGGTTGCTATGACAGCGTCCCCCTCCTTTCCTCCCTTGCAGGGGTTGCATGTTAGATGGAGACTAAATTAGCCAACACCAGGAATTCTAATATCTCTGGTATGGTGAGTGGCTGACTGGAGGTAACAAATTAAACAAAAGCCTTTTCCTCTCTTTTAGCAAAACCTGCTGAGACAGCAGGAGCGAGTAGAGGAGAGAGTGCAGGAGATCGAGGAGCAGCTTTGCAAACTTGACTCTGACAAGTGCACAGTGGAGGTACGTTTAAAGCACTTTTTTTTTTACAGAAATATGGAGAAGCTTTATCCACCTTAAGCTGTTTTCTCTACAGGACAGAGTGTGCGAGCTGAAGGAGGAGGTGCGCCTGCAGTACCAGCGCATGCATCAGCTCCTGGAGGAGGATCTCGGTCGTACGCTGGAGGCTCTGGATCGGGCTCAGGCTCGCTTCTTCCAGGAGAATGCAGCCCAGGTTTTGGCCCTAGGGGAGCAGCGCCATGAGGCCCAAAAGCTACTGAGCTCCATCAACACGGCCTTCAGCAAGGCAGAGGAGCTGAGCTTCATGAAGAACACAAAGCCTGTTAAAATCCTCACAGACAGGTGAGACGACATCTGAGTCTGGATATTGCATAAAAGATAATTTACCGTTTCAAGTTTGGTTTATACGCTGTCAGATCAGCATACGCTTAGGTTTTTATCTAAACGAAATTAATTCTGAGTCACAATATAAACCATAGCCAATGTTTTCTATGATTTTAAACATAAAAACAAAATCTATCCAAATTTAAATTCCCGTACACAGATTTTTTTTCTACTAAAGTAACTTATTTTACATTAACATTGACTAATGATGATTCTAGATATAGACACTTCTTCTCTCAACATCCAGGAAACTTCAATCATGTCTGGCCCTTTTTGTATCTAAAAAAAATAACAGTATAATCAAAGCTGATTTCGTTTTTTAAAAGTTAAAATAATTTTTTTTTTTTTGCCAGTCAGTACACTGCTGCTAAAATTCTATGTGGGAATAATTAATGTGCATTAGAACAATGTATGCCGATTTGACAGCGTATGCTGTTCTGACAGAACACCAACGCTTATATCTAAATATCTATTGTTGATCTCTGTAGTGTTGATTTTATACAGTGACGTGAAAAATAAAAGCTTCTATGCAGCTGTGGTGATCAGCAGTGGTGATTCCACTTTTTTTCTCCCTTAATGTTTAGAAATTAATAAAAAGGGTAAAAAAAAATTGAGAAAATGTCACATAGTGACTTTGCCTCCTATCAAAGTATCAATGTTTGACTAATATAATTTTGACGCTTTCACTTCTGTGCTGACATATAGGATGATTTTACTTTTTTTTTTATCATCTTGACTATGTAATTTAAACCTTTAATGTAAACCTTTAGTAAGCATGGCCAACAAGCCACAGTCTGGGCAGGTAGACCTGTTTAAAAATAACACCAGGATCTTTAAAATATCTTTCTGCAAATGCAAACATGAAGAGCTTTCAAGTCTCCTGGTAGATGTCTGCGCTGTCTTTGGAGCAGCCTGGCTTCCATAAATCATCACTGACTGTGAGAATTTAACGCTAAGCTTCAAGCAGCCCTGATTCTGTGTCTCTTGAAGGCTTCTTTAAAATCTTGGATCTTTAGTTCTGACTAAAACTCTGTTTGTTCTCCAACGTTCTTTTTAACCAGAGTTTTTTTTCTTTCAACAAACTTTTCATTGATATGTTTGGATACAGAGCTTAATTATTTATACCATGAATGACAAAAACTATTTTTTTTCCTTTTAGAAATTATTTCTGTTGATCTTATGCAGTTTTTATCTTTTCAATTGAATTCTTGCTCTTTACTGGCTGAAAATCAGAACCATCAATATGAACAGACAAAAGTTTAAAAGTAAAACATTTGAGCTGAATTGCAGGAATAAATGATAACTTTGATGTTGCTGCTTCTGGAAATGCTTTATAAGTCTTTTGCATCCCTGTGGTCACATTGTTGCAGATCTCAGGCATGTGTGGGAAGCAGCCTCCCTCCTTACAAAGTTGGGAATCTAAACTCCAAGCTGTTTCTTTCCGAGATCTCAAAAAGAGAGAAGAGCTTGAAGCGAACTCTTGAAGGTGAGCATCCTGACATGAGTGTGTGAAGCTTTAATCTGAGCCCGGCTTGTTTCTCTTATGCTAACCTTACAAATGTCATCTTCTCCCAGTTCCCCTCACCCCTCCATCAGCATTCCTGCAGACCGTCGCTGCTTTCCCCAGCGGTCAGAGCTCTGGCTCCGGAGCGGAGAAAAGGAAACATTCCAACGCCTTCCCAGAGGGAAACGGAAACACGGGCAAAAGCAGCGCTCCGGGTTTTAAAGACTCCTCCTCATCTTCCTCTTCGTCACTAGCTAAGCAGCCCTATCTAGGATCTGGCTCCGCCTCCGGAGAGGGCCAGTCCACCAATCAGCAGACTCTGGGCCCCTGTGCCCCGCCTCACATCAGCGAAGGCGGCGGTGCTGGAACCGGCTCACTGACCAACCACCACTCTGGTTCCGTGTTCAGCTCCTCGCATTTCCCACCGGGAGGAAGCAGCTCCTCCCACTCCTCCCAGCAGGCCGTGCTCCCGCAGTACGGCGGCCGCAAGATCCTGGTCTGCACCATGGATAACTGCTACTGCTCTGGAGTGCCGTCTGTGTCGGGCCACCGCAGCCACCCTCCGTACCCGCGGTCGGGCTCATTCCCCTGGGTGAGCCCCCAGGACTACCCTCCTCCTCCGAGCCTGGCTTCTGGAGGTCCGTCCATGCAGGGGCTGGCGGTGAGGGACTGGATAGACGCCTCCCAAACACACAGACACGCAGATTTCTACGGGCTGTATGGCCAACCTTCCACCAAGCACTATGTCACCAGTTAACACAGCAGATGGTCTCCTAAATTAAAGAGACAGGCACCAATATAGCACACCCTCACAGATTTATAAATCTGAAAAAACAAAAACACTGAAACTGTGTTTGCATCTGCGCACAGATGTAGATTCGGGGGGCAGGGTTGATCCGTTTTTAATATTACTTTCATTCATCCAGTGTTTTCATGTAGATAAAACACAAACTCTGCCCACTTTGGCACAACTCGGCTCTGTGTTACAGAGGAATAAAAAATGTTATTAAAAAAAACAAGGGTTCAGAAGGCAACGGCAACGTTTATCTTTTTATTTATAGAGTAGGATGCAAATTGATAGAAAATAAACTCTTATTAGGGAAAAAAATGCTTTTAATGCTTTGTCACAATTTCTCACCAAGGAAAAAATAGAAGAGAACAGGCTTCTGGCTTCAGCTCATGTTCCTCTCGATATAATCACCCCTGAAGTTACGCTGAGGCCCAGCTGCCTTATGATATTTTTCCACGAGCTGACTTTGTTTGATCCTTTTTTTTTAATGGGGAAGATCATCCTCGCATTTTGTTTATTTTTTATTTTGATCATCTCGGCACTTCTTCCTTTCATTTGCTGAGTTCAGGGATGCATCGCACAGCTTGAACGCAAAACGCTCTTCCATGGAACACCCACAATGCACTTGTGGACGCCTTCCTAAGGACGGGCCCCCCCCCCTTACTTCCTGCTGCCACAGAAGGACAGACTAAAGACTTCAAAGACTGTTTTCCCTGGTTTCTTTGTGATTAATATGACTTTGTGTTATTTGGTACATCTGTAGGAATCATGTAGAGACAATGACTTCACAAAACCAATCATGCATCTGGACGATCTAAGGATGCTGTAATTGTACTTCCTGCAGGGCAAAGATGTCACTTCCTCTGAAAAAAAAAAAAAAAAGCACATGAGCTATTGACTTCCTGTTTGCAGCTGAAAGCATGTAAGGAAGAATGTTTTTTTTTTTTTCTTTTTTAAAGCACTCAGAAACAGAAAACAATGTGGAGGGGGCAGTTTTAAAATGAGTGTATAAAAGAATGGTGGGAGGAAGTTTTTTTTTCATGGTCTTTTTCTAGAACAACAAAGCTGAAAGATGTAAGAAACGATTCATCATCATACAAAGGAGCTGTTACAACACCTAACATAAGGAGGAGAAAAAATCGTTCTCTTTTTTTGTAAATATTTTGTGAAATGGGAAATGGAAAAAAAAAAAAATAGAAGTTGCTGACATGATTTGGAGATGGGTTCCAAATAAACAAATAAATTTAATCTGGTCTCTGCTGTTAACTGTCCATGTGCAAATCCCATCATCTCATTTAAAGGATAAAAGTGGTGATATCCTATATTTTTGTTACTGTAAATAAATCTCATTAAATAAAAAGGCAAACTCAGAAGTGTTTTAGTATTTAAATGTATTTGATTCATACTTTTGTTCCATAGATTTAATTTTTATGGGGAATATTACAACTGGTTATTAATGGGTAATTTGTTTTCCAGGTTTGTTTTGTGAACTTTTTTTTTTTTTTTTTTAAGCATTCCTGGCTGGTTATTTATCCCAGGATAGATATCAGAGCTGGTAATAATTGGAACATTTCTGCCATTGGTGAAATGTTAATGGGGGCTCAACCCCAGGGCCAGTGGAACATTCAGCCCTTATATAGTGAGTCTGCA
>NW_015150465.1:2193803-2203012 GCF_000732505.1 Cyprinodon variegatus
CACACTGGATGGTGAAGGGTTAGTGGTTTGGGATTGGGTCGGGCTCTATGCACAACTCCATTACTTCCTGGCCTCAAAGCAGCTCTTTTGTTTCCTGTCTTTTATTACTGGATTAACTGATTAATCCAGGTGTGTCTGGCCATGGTTACTGAGGTCAGGCACACCTGGATTAATCAGTTCTTCCAGAAATGAAAGACAAGAAACAAAAGAGCTGTCTTAGAAGTAGTGCATATAGACCATTTGCTATATCCATTCTAAAATTAGTTTTAAATGAGATTTTGACCTGTTTAAATAGACGAAGAACCCTTAATTCCAACAATCCCGCTGTCTGTTAAAGTTCAGATTAATTTCTCAATCCTCTGAGCAGTGGAAGTGTGACCAGCAGGGCCTTCAACATATCCCCACCGTGTTTATCAGAGTTTATTGTCACCAATAAGTCCCTATCTTTTCCGTTTCTTAAAGACTTAAAGCTTTCAATTTATGTTGATGCTAAATTCGTCCAGAGGCATAAGTCATTATGGTTCGCTAGAAGCGCTTTAAACAGTGTAATATCTCTTTTTATTTAAGAGTGACAGACGAGGTAAACTGGTTAAAACTTCGTCACAATTAGATGTTCTCTCAGAAGGATACTAATCCAATATGGTTTTAAGTTGAATAATGCAGGCTTACTTCTATGGAAGAGGATTAGGGCCACTGGGGAAAAAAAGTTAACTGATTTTTAAATGTTATTTCAGTTTAATATGGAAAGTCAGAATTCTGACTTTAATCTCACAATTCTGACTTTTTTTTCTTAGAATTCTGATTTTTTTCTCAGAATTCTGACTTTAATCTCAGAATTTCGACTTTTTTTTCTCAGAATTTTGACTTTTTTCCCATATTAAACTGAAATAAAATTTTAAAATCAGTTAACTTTTTTTATTTTTTCAGTGGCCCAAATCCTCTTCCATAGAAATTCCTCTTCGTTGCAATGCAAATAAATTTGATTTTAGTGTTTTCATCTATTTATTGTTTTTATTGTTACACGTCAGATTTTTGCAATTAGTTCTTAAGTTTAACCCACTGAAAAAGGTCAACTTGCATATTATTAATGTTGATGTTAAAACAACATCCAAACATCATTTGATCACAAAAACAACTTTCACCCTCCGTATGCAATAAACTCTCCACAGTGCCTTCTTCTGTGCCCTCTTAGTTGGGCAAATAATCTGCTTGGCTCCACTGTTCTGCTGGATCTGGTGGAGTATTCATTTATCTTAAAGGACACGTTGATAGTGGAAAAACCCATTTAGTCAAAACCTTAAATACTTCTGTGTCCACTCAGTGCAAAGAGGAGTGCATGGGGGCGGATGCCTGCAGAGAGAAAACAGGATGGAAAGTCTTGAGATGACTGCTCAGTCAGTGAGTGTTTGTGTGTGCGTGTTTGTTCCCTTCAGCCTGATTAAGCTGTTGCATTACAGCTTTCCCCTACCCAGCACTTTGAGCCTCAATCCCATTCACACAGCAGGGATGATCCACTGGTGTGGAGGAGGGTCCAAGTCTCAGGAAGGGGATATAAAGTTTGTTGATTTTATTACGCCATTTCCAAACTATTTTAGATGCCCACTCCTTCTGAACACATTGTTTAAAAATGTTAACTTACATGGATCGTAAAGAGCTACAAATGCACGACTACATTTAAACACCAAAGCAGCAACCAAAACTCCATGAGATTGACTTTCTTCTTCATGCTTTTTTTTTCATCAATTAGCACAAAGCTGGAGCAATAAAGCCTCCAAAACAGTCCATGGCAACTGCATGACATTTGGATCGCTCTAAAAATCTGTGTGAAAGGAAACCGATGCAACCAAAGGTGTCAATTGTCTCATTTTAACCTTTTCCTGCACCAGACCGGCAGCGTGAATGAACCTTTTAATAGGGTTCAGTGACCTTTACAACCCTGAGAGCCGTTTTTGCACCCAATTCATTAAAAAAAGCTGTTAGTTTTTACTTAAATAGCAAGGGTTTCTGTTTCATTTATATTACTTTTTTCCAATGGAGCATTCCATTTTAAGGAAGATATATGTCCGAAAGGTACATGCCAACCAAACCACAAACAAGTTACTTAGACAACTGTTTTCCTTTTGGACAGCTTCCAGAACATTTCCATTCCATAAAGTACAGCAATGATCAAAGGTAAACAGTGTGGAAGAGAAAAAAAATCATGCAAAAATGCATTGATATGGAAGTAGTGGGATGGTTGTGCCTGGTTAGTAGCGTTCCAGAACTGCATCAGGCCACTGCCTGCAGGCGCCGCCATGATATCTGATGGTGCAAGTGTAATTTTAGCTGAAAATGTTATGCATAATAAAGCCTTTGAGATCAAAGTTAAACCTTGCATTTTTCTATTAACTATACATTTTAAGACACTGATCAATTCTTGAGCAGTTTGGGTTATCAAGAGGCTCAGGTAGAAGTCTCTTTAGCTGCCAGGTTCATTCAAATAGAAATCTGATCAACATAAACATTGTAATAATAATAAGAAAAATAAGTAATTGAACTGTATTGATCTAACATTGGAGAAAATTACCTGTGCATTTAACAAATCCATGCTCCCCCGGGGGCAGTGTGGGGTTAAAGGGTCTTGCTCAGAGACCCAGAGTGGCGGTCTGTGGGAGTGGGGCTCAGAACCTCAAGATTCCAAGCACTATGCCCTAACCACTAGGCCGCCACTCACCAGATCTAAACTGTAAACCTAAACAATCTATTTATTCATTTCAATCAGGACCATGCACATTTATCAGCATGTCAGCATCAATGTTATATAATCAATGTTATATATGCCAAAATTAGCTAATTTTGGCATATATAACAGCTAATTTGCATCTGCTGTCCTAAGACAGGTAAGAACATCTACTGATTGTGAAGATTAAACATGTTTTCCTGTGTTTATCATGGTTTTGTTAGGCATGCATTCAGTTTGAGTTTCTAAAGACCAGATCTCTTTCCCATCGAACTTTGCGGTTGGTTGACGAACAAACCAAACATCTCAGTCATTCTGCATCTTGCTCCACCTTTCTGTTCCTCCCACCTCTTTCCCTTGTCGAGATGAAGCACAACTCCCTCGTGCTTTTTTTCTCCTTTCTTCTTCCTCTTCTTCTTCTCACAATAGCAAACCTCAGCAGAGACACAAGCAGCCAAAGAGCCGAGGGGTCAGAGGTGCAAGCATAAATTACAGCGCTGCTCGCTCTAAAACACACACACACACACACACACACACTCTCACTGAAAAACACTCCCTCTTTTATCTCTTGACACACATTTTCTCACACTTGTGTTCACAGCTGTTGAACAGCTGCTTGATCCGCCAGAAGAGCGGCAGTAAGCCGGTCGCCTACATCTCAGATATGGATCAGTGACAAGCGCACACTGTCCTTTCAATTACTAACACGCCGAAACACACAGCAAAGGGAGAACAATTATTCACTTAACTTTTCAAAAGGACCACATAGGTATTAGTTATCTTAATGAGAGACACTTAAAAGACAGTAGATCTTCTTGACTACACCGTAATCTATTTTCCTCACAAAATTCAAAGTTACAGCCAGCATAGGAACAGCCTACAATTTTTTGGAGACGGATATATTTGTATTTAATGGCTCCATGGTTAGAGGAGCTTTCCATCCTTAATATAAAGACTAGACATTGTTTGTTTCAAACCATCAGTCGTCTTCATGGAGTGGTGATGCTAAAAATGAAACATAAAGGGTTGACTAATTCAATCTTTGATAATGGGAATACTGTCATTAAATCAAGCTTTCACAAAAAGCCTCTTTTGAAAAAGTCTATTCTGTTCAGATTTGTATGTTGTAGACTAACAGAGTGAAATGAAGCATTTAATTCCTAGTCATTTAAAGCAGCCTTCAGATGTTAACCCATAAGTCAGCAAACAGTCCACCTGTTTGTAGCCTGATCTCGTTATAAATACAGCTGTTCTGCGAAGGCATCAGAGGTTCACTAAAGAACAACTGTTTCTCTTTATGCAACACATTTTACTATGTTTTTAATGAATATTATGCACCAACGTGACTGATATATATGGCTCTTTGACTAGATAAAGAAAACTTAGAAAACTGTCTCATGTATGCTGATCTACAATCAACACTCTGACTGAACCGACCTGGCCCGCCCTCTTCAGATGGAAACATAGATAACATTTTCAGCCTTCACAAGACAAATACAGACTTGTTTCTTATAACCAATGGAATTTAAAACATTTTATTGACAACTTATCCTCCTGTAACTGTTGAAGGTTAACTTTTGCAGAAAAAAAAAACAATTTTGTCAATATGTGACAGTAAATGGAATGCAGCAGAAGGGAATTTTATAATATGGACACAGACAATTTTTTTTACATATAAAAATGTGTGGGATGTGCATTTTATTTGTGCATGCTACTTTTGAAAAGTAGGAGATGCCTGTTGAGAAGTGGCCACTTAAAAATACCAGAACAGTTTCCCCAAAGGTTCTGCATGTGCGCTGAATTTAGATATTTTGGCTAGATATTCTGGTTTTATTGGCTGAATATTTTTTTGCAAAAAGATATTTCCATGTATGTGGCTATAAATTTGTGTATGGATTGGAGAAAACAGTGAAAATTCAGACCACCAAATCTTTTAGTTGTGTTCTATTTCACAATGTTAATGAATGTTTTAAAAACGGCCACATATTGTCAGTCTCATGGTATGCATTGGTACGGGACAACACAGTCTTTTTAGCCGCCCCCTCTACACCTGCCACTGCGCACACACACACACACACCTACTTGTTCTGCCATCGTAGTGAGGTCCATGTGTTGACTACCATTGACTTCCATTAATTTTCAGTGGATTTCAACCGTTTCTATTAGGGGTGTCCCGATCAGCATTTTAGGCCTCCGATCCTTATCCGATCTTTGAACCTCAAATCCAAACCGATTTCGAGTCCCAATCCAATATTTTGCCTTTAGTATTGAAATTGATCAAACTCAAATATATTTTGAGCAAGTAACCCAACGTTTTATTAGACTAATATTTTATCAAAAAGCATTACTATTATTATTGTAAATCCCATGAAATAAAAATCTTACCCAGAATTAAAGGTCAGCTTCAATTTAATGTTTTAGACAACAGTAAAAAGAAAAACACTGACTTGGTACAGTATTATACAAAAGAAAGTGCTATCCAAGATCCACTTTTAGCTTACAAGTGCTTAACATAGGCTGCCATAAAGTCAATAAAAGTAAAGTGCACTGATCACTGAGAAAACATAAAATGCATTTGCTCATCTTCAATATGGTGTAAACAGATTGACAAATAGTCACATTTAAGTAAATTAATTTGAAACATCTAAAGCCAACGTAAAATGTAAACAGAATTCAGTCAAATGAATTCAAAACTTTGGAACTGCAACTTAAAAGTAGCATGATCACTGAAACATGACAATCAACAAGACCATTCTTCAGTTATGAACAAATACGTACGTAGTCCTAAAAACAACTAAACAACCAGCTTTGCACCGCCGCGGATGTTTGTATTGCGCAACTACCTACCTACTAACTAGCGGGTACTTTACGGCAGTTGCCGTAAAGATCGGCACAACTAGTCAGGTAATGTAGCCGAGCTCCGATCACAGAAAAAAAAGGAAAAAATCGGGCCGATCCGATCTTGAGATCGGGACTGGGACATCCCTACTTTCTATGCACTAACCCTAAAACTAACCCTCAACCTAACCATTACCAGTGCATACCTCACCCTAACCCTAACCCATTGACACATTAGCCCTAAACCCAACCATTAGCAAAATAGCATGTGAGGACCAGCAAAATGTCCTCACTTTCCAACAACTGTTTCTCAATTTGTTGGTGAAATTGGAAAAATGGTCCTCACTCTGGGCTAGACAGGTAAAAACACACACCAAAAAAGTCAACTTAACTGTATACTTCATTCTTCTTTTACTTTTATTGTATTCAATAATCTGCTGTTTACTGTAATATTTTTTTTCTCCTCCAAACAAGTTATAGATAAATTCACTTCATAAATGTGGTTAGACTTCTTCTCCAAAATGCCAAACGATTAACTTTTTTAGTGGCAAAGTCATTTATGATTTCTTTAAAGTCTAAAGCTGATGCTCTATAGACAGCATTGCCAGATCATTGGACCTTTCCTTGGACATCCTACAGCACAGGTGGTTTATTATTATTTTCATTTTACTGAAGGCCCGCTCACCTCTAGTCAGTCACAGGTAGAGAAATGAAAATATGTTGCAGGTTCTTGCATTTCCAATAACAACGTTTGTGTGCACAGTTTCTTTCATGCCCTGGAAAACTTTCATGAAGCTTTCCAAATTTTATGTGGGATATTTTTATCCCATGTATTAAATTTAGTGCACTAGTTGAACTTTTCTCTTCTTCATAGGAGAACAGCAAGCATGGCAGGCAAAATATTACCTTTTTTGACCTGCTGTATATTAGCCACTCCCTAACGATTTTCTCCCTTCCATTGTGGGAGGTAGAATAGGTTAGGTACTTTCAGGATTCTCTGCCCTCTGAATCTGCTTGCAGTTTATTTGGCATCTCTAAGAAAGGCTTGCTTTTTGCTAGTAAACGCACAACATTGACTCGATTAAAATCTGTCATTTTTGTTGGCCATTGAAATTAACAGTGTATCCGTTTCAGAGCCACTATTCCTCTCTCTGTCTCCTACTCAAACACACGCTGTCCCCTACCCCACGCCCCAAAGCTGCTACTCTGTCCTTTCTCTCTGTCAACTGAGCTCCCTGCCTCAGCTGGATCTCTGCTCAGCTCTCTTTCACCCTGCACCTGGACCTCTGACATCTTTCTGCTGTTTTAGTGCTAAACTCAAGTATTTCTGTAAAAGAAAATGTTTTTTCCCTATTAGACTAGCTAGCGGATGCTATAATTTAAAATCACATTGATAAATGCATTGCTTCTTACCTGGCTCTGAATGGGCATCATTCTTCTGCAATTCCATTCTTGGACCTGTTCCTGACTCATCCTTAGTTTATTTCTAATATTTACTCCTAAAATCCCTTCAGTCTTTGATGTCATTTTCCCTTTTTCTCTTTTTTTCTGTGCGCCGGACTTCTGAAAACCTGACATTCTTAGTTTGCAGCGACACAAAACTTTGCAGCCCACCGTTGTCCATTTTATGTTTGTGTGGGTGGAGTTCTAATGGTCCCTGATTAATATATATATATATATATATATATATATATATATATATATATATTACCTATATATAACGAATGCAGAAATATATGCATATTTAGTTAATATTAAATATTTTTCACACAAATATTTTCTGAGACATTACTTCTGCCTGTATTTTTAAGGGTCAGAGTATCAAATTTGGGCCCCCCCTCTGTCCTGGGCCTGGGACAATTGACCCGTTTGTCCCTCCTGTCAGCGGTCGTGACCCTAGGAGTCCTAATAAAACAGGACCTCTAATTAGTAAACGCATAGAGCTACATTGCACGTGACAAGGTAACTGATCATGCTGTTGGGAAGCTTATCTTCACTAGGGAGGCCCAAAGACTTTATATTGTGATAGAGGTTCACCGCCTACAAGGACCAAACACAGAGCTGACACTGCTGCTAAAATGGAGGCTGAAGCGAGATAAAAACGAAGCTGATGGTGGAGGAGGGTTGCAGCTTCATATCAGACACACATCAACATTTCTTATAAATGTATACTGGCTATCATACAAATAAATTGTTTTAAAAAATCATACATTGGGATTTCTGGATTTTTTTTTTTTTTTTAGATTATTTCTCACAGTGGACATGCACCTACAGTGACAAATGCAGAGCCCTCCATGTTTCTAAGTGGGAGAACTTGTCCAATAGCAGGGTGTTCAATTACTTATTTTCCTCACTGTATAATAGACTTTCTAAACGTGAGTCTTGGCGAAACATGTTTCCCAGCATTGATTTGCTAAAGGCTGATAATGTGAGAGGAATACTAAGCCAAACATGACGAGCAGCAAAACTCGTAACATTCTGTCATTAGAGAGAAGAGGGAGGCTGAACAATGACAATCTTTGTGAGGCAAGAAGAAGAGGCTGCTTAAAAGTCTGGAAGGCCCTTAGTATTATGCAGTGGAAAACACTTTGTTCCCTGTTCCTGCACCAAGAACACTGCTAGACATCTCACATCTCCAAAGATTGTTTACTGAAATCATCTTTATTATCTTTAAGTAAAACCTGTCTCAGGAGACTTTTAAATCAGATATTTCTGATAATAATTTAATCTGTTTTAACATTTCACTACAATGCTGGCATTGCTTATGTCTAAATAATGTTGTTCGTTTAATTATAATTCAACCAAAAGTTTGGCATCGCATAAGCCACCATTTCAGCTCTCTTTGATCTCATCTCGTTTCATCTAACCTCTATGCTTTTTAAAGCTATTTAGTTGTAAATGTGCTGCTGTGCATAAATGCATTGTGTTGTGCAATATGACCCAATATCTGCAAAGTTTCTGTTTGGCCTCATTTGGCCTAATAACCCATTTGGCGTTGGTAGTTTGTGATTGAACAAATAAAAGTACTAAGATACTCTGTTCATTTAATTAAACTTATCCATGATTGACACACAAAGTTAACACACTGCAAAATAAAATTAGTTAACTTTACTTAAAAAAAAGCATGCAAAGCGATTGCACAAAAAAAAATTAAGTACAGTGGAATAGGCTTTGTGTGTTGTATTAGCTATTCCTTGTTTAGTATAGTTAACTTAATCTTGAGTTGAAGTAACTAAACAAAATGAGTGCTGTGTACTTGACAGGTTACTTCAGATGTACTCCTTACTTAGTATGAGCAACTCAGGATTACTATTTCAAACAACTGAGTAGTTCCATGTCAACTTTATTTTGTATGTACTCTAAACACAGTTATTTAAGTTGGGCTAACTAATGTGACAATTCCTGCAACTTAGAATTTCTTGTTTTTAGTTACTTAAAAAGCGATTCTGATTTACTTGTTGAAATGATGCAAACCGATTGCCTTGAAAAGACCAAGTACCAGTTTTTTATGTACATAAAGTACTTCAAACTTTCATTTTATCTTATTCCATTTACAGCAATCAAATGACTTTGAGATAGAATCTCAAAAACCATATGCTGACCTATTCCAATCTTTTGTCATATCTTCTCTCCTTGCATGTTTCCTCTCTGC
>NW_015150465.1:2203787-2205363 GCF_000732505.1 Cyprinodon variegatus
TATATCTTTCCCTGCTTTTCTTTCTTTCTTTCTTTCTTTCTTTCTTTCTTTCTTTCTTTCTTTCTTTCTTTCTTTCTTTCTTTCTTTCTTTTTCTTTCTTTCTTTCTTTCTTTCTTTCTTTCTTTCTTTCTTTCTTTCTTTCTTTCTTTCTTTCTTTCTTTCATTTAACCCATGTCTTGTATCCTCGCTTGATTAATGTGTTTATTCTTTATTCAGTAGCAGATCTATAAAAGGTTCACAATGGGAACAAATGACGCACAGAATGTTTAGCCAGGGTGAAAATGCTGGACATGATCTCTCATAAATACATGGATTTAACAAAACAATGAAATAAAAACCGTTTACAGGATAGATTTTACCCATAAATCTAAACAGATCTCTGCAGTGGAATTCGTAAAGAGAATAAATACATACCAGGTGGTCCAGTTACATAGGCTGGATTCCCTCCCTCAATTGTCTTCTTTTCTCAGTCATCACTGTTCTTTACACTGCTTTCAGTCTCTCATTCACCACAATGTTGCATCATAAGCGGCCTTCTGCACCTGTGACTCTCCTGGTCTCTTGATCATTCTTCTTTGCTCCATTTTAAGTCTTTTCTTAATTCTCAACCTTCACTTTTTTCCAAAGAAACTAGAAATGTCTCGACTCAATGTTTCTATGTATTATCTGTAATGTGGAAGCATTAAGATTTGGAAAATTAACCCACTTACTAAACCCATCTATCATAATCTGAAACCAGAAATGATCGATCACTCGCATCTGTAAGGCAGCAAATTCATTGCTTTCTTTTTGTTTTGTTTTTTTATGCATAATATAAACATATATACATATTATATGTATTTGGTAAATTAATGAGTAAGGTGCCTTTGGACAAAAATAGGAATAGTTATTCCAAGCATTGTAATGACGTCTACAGCAGGGAGTCAGTTGGCCCCATTTCCCCCCCTGTAGATCCGGCCCTAATTCTTCTGTTTCCTTCCTTCAATTAAAGGTTATTTAAGTTCCTTGATTTAATACTACACACTGTTGAAATATCTTACATTATTTCATGTTGAGCTTCTTCTCTGTTTATCTTAAAAGCAGATACATTCTGGAAAAGTTGAAAATGTTTAGGAACGCTGCTGTATAGATAAACAAATGATTTCTGAAACCCGCTACAATATTAAGTGGACCTTAAATACATTCCACCACGGGGTGGAGAAAGGACTGGGATGTTGTTGAGCAGATGTTTCACCCCTCATGATCCCTTTAATGTGTGGGTGGTCTCTGGAGAAGCAGCAGCTTTTCCAGGTGGATTAGCCTGGTGTTTGTTTCCAGATATCTGTGGTGCTGAGGGTGAAGAATAAAGCTGTACAGCTTGTCCTGTCCAGCCTCTGGTTCATTCACATCTTATACAGGCAGCACGCAGCACCACCTGTCAGCCTGTTTGAACAAATCAAATCTGATTGCTGTCTTTAAGCCGTTGCTGCAGACTTGCATAGAAACGGCATTTGGTTCTGCAAAGTGTGCACAAAGTATCACTCATAGACAAGAAGAATGCAGATATGTCAGTTTTAGGCATAAGGATTTAAGGTGC
>NW_015150465.1:2205498-2224305 GCF_000732505.1 Cyprinodon variegatus
TATATATATATATATATATATATGTATATATATATGTATATATATATATATATATATATATATATAGAACAAGGACCAAGCAATCCTTGAAGGAAATGCAGACAGTTATTGGTGAAGAAGGTGGCTGAGAGTGTAGCTGCTGCAGAGTGCGATGAATGCAGCTTTAACCTCACCCTCTTTACCTTTACCTAACCAATGACAATAAGGTGCTATAGTTGTTGCTCAGTTGGGTGTTAAAGTTGGTTTTGAAGCGAGCACGACTGGGTTAAGAGGGCTGTATCTGAGCTTATTACTGGAAGGTTTAGTGGAAGGAAACAATATTGCAGAGAAAATCGTAGAAGAAAAATGAAAGTAAATGATACATTAGGAAACCAAGGTTAAATATTCTGGATGAACAGTGGACAGGCACAGAATGCAAGCTGCTAGAGTCCCAGAGAGTTTTATCAAACCCAAATTACTCACTGGCAAGCTTTATAGAAATGGTTGAATTTCTCTGTAACATCTGTTTTATTGTAATGATACAACCAATACTCAGCTGTACCTTATAGAGCAGAGGTTATAAATTACAGCATTTTGTACAATGACAGTGTCTACCTTCACTTGCGCTGCTTCTCCTGTTAATACGGTAAGCTGTCTGGAGCGCCTGGACCAGGCTACACGTGATACAAATTATCCAATGAGCTGTTCCAGTCTGGGTTGCTGCTGCTGGCTACTTTTTGACACAGCAGGCAAACCTGTGGCAAGCCGGGTGATTGGAAAGAAGGAGAAGACTCTGGAAAAATGGCGATGAACTGACAGAAAAGTGAAATGGCGTGCTAAAAGATGACCCTGCACATTTTGAGTATGTTTGGCTCAACCTGCTGCTGTGAAGCAGGATTCTCCACCATAAACAAAATGAAAAATATGGATCCAGGCTCAAAATGAGCACCTTGATATGTGCTAGAGAATGGCTTTGTCTCCATTCAAACCCAGTTTTAAAGCCTTGCAGCTCAGCCTAAAGCCCTCTGCTCTCATTAAGCCATAAAAAGAAAAGAAAAACAGTCAGTTTAGGTGTTTTATAAAATATGTGAATCAGGAAACTGTCTATATACTAAACTGAAAGATTGTTGTTCTCTACTTAAAAAAAAAACTTTAGATTTTAAAATGGAATTTTTTTTTTTTTTTATTCAATGTATAACATGGATGCATAAACACCTCATTTTATTTCAGGGTTAGATTCTGTTTAAATTAACAGATTATACTTAAAAATGTCTCCGGATCTTTACTGGTTGTTGATTTTCTTTATTCTGACCACGCTGATTTTTAATTGGTTACTCCTGGTTTGGAGAAATAGTGAAGCTTGCGTCAGGTAAGGGAATTGAGACACCAGATTTTAAGTGATCTTCAGATGAGCTGAAGTTCCATAAAACATAATCACCAATATATATATTTATATATATTGATAATCAAAATGGAAATAAATAAATGCTTGATATAAACAAGTTTTATTAATGTATAAATTAAATCACTAAAATAACCGACCATATATGAACCAGATATAATTCACTGAGATGGGTCTGTATGTAAATATTCTGTCACATTTACTCTTAACCACCTTTTTTGTTCATAAACTTTTCAAAACTTTTATTCACATGTATTTTTCTTTCAAACTGGACAGATTACATTCAAGAATATCAAAAGGAAATGGCTAAAACAGTGAATTTCCCCAAGGAGCACTTAGAAATGCATTGGACCGCACAGTACATTTATCTGTTACAAATCTGCCAGCGCATGTTAGGTATGCAAATATTATAGATTACAGTCAGACGCAGAGGACCCTTTAACATGAACAAAAGGGCTGTGCTATAAACAACTGATCCAAAATGTAGTGTTCCTTTCCCTTTTGCTTTATACATATTAACAAGGTACCATTTGAAAAGGGAAAAGTCTGGTATATTCTCTCCTACGCCACGTTTGATGACTGAAAGCACTCTACTTCACCATAAATAAAACAGTTGCAAAAATAGACCTCACTTCAAACAGAGCAATAGCAGGAGAGGAGCTCACAGCTGGAGAGGAATGATTAAAAAAAAAAAAAAAGAACACATTAGGAATGAGAGGAGGTTTGAGCAGGCAGCAGCTGTCAAACAGGCCACCGTAGCAGAATGTCATGAAGAACCATTGGAGGTGGTGCTGGTTTCGCCGGTGGGGGATCCCTCTGAAGGCAAACGCCTCCCTTCATAATGGAGGCAAGGCGATGCACTGAGATTCTTACTTGCCGGCGATGCAGTAATGCTTAGAAGAGGGTGGGGGGGCGAAAAAGTCCATGTTGGATTAGTAGTGTGCGTACATTCACAGATAAATCCCGCTGTACTAAGGCTCAGGAGGTGTAGTGTGTGTCAGTGTGTGGCTGCACGCTGCTGCTGCTGCTCCTCCTGAGTCGTAAATGACTGAAAACGATGCTATTTTTTCTTGGAGTTGACGCTTTTGCAAACCCAGTTCATGCCCTCCTGAGGAGAAGAAGAAGCAGATTTTAATGAGAACATAGGGCTCAAAAATACAACAGCATCTCAATAAAATTGTCAGAAAATTTAGAAATGCTGCCCCTGCTAGGATGAAGGAATCTAGCTTGGAGATGCAATCAAACATATAATGGAAAAGTTGAGTGGAGGAAAAAAATGTGGTAGAAAATAAATGCACCTTTGAGAGGATTGTGAAGCCAAAGTTTAATTAAGTAACTTGTACTCATTGTGGCTTCAGAACAGGTCATCAGCTCTCATCAACCGACCTCACATATTAAATACCTGATGTTTTGTTTTACTGAGATGCAACAGTACATCATGGTCCAGATGTATGGCCTCCTGCTCACCTGAATCCCCTCTCCAGTGAGGGCGGAGCAGGACTGGATCTGCCACATCCGATCGCGGATGGTGTGCAGATTGAGTCCTTCTGCGATCTCTGACGCCGGAGCTGCCGTCAGCAGGTCCTGCTTGTTTGCGAAGATCAACACGGGAACACCACTCAGCTTCTCCTCATCCAGCAGCTCAGCCAGTTCCTGCAACCGACACGCACATCTGTCCATCAGACTCACAGATCCAGAGAGGGAAAGGGGAGAACCAAGCTGTCTACTGATGAAAAATATCAATTATTTAGTTGGGAACGCATTTTTTAAAAATTTGTAAAATTTTTTGCAGGAAATTTTTTTTTTTTTGCATCTTTTGTGACTTAAAGTGACAAACAAAAAAGAAGAACAACAGAAAAAGTAACTTTGATTTAATTTCAACTGTTTTTCTTTGTCTTCCTACTTTGTTATTTTTATTTGTCTCTCCACTATCTTTGGACATCTATATGCTGAATTTTTTCTCCTTTCTTCTGCTGTGAGAATCACATTTCCCTTTTCTCTACAGACTCCCAATGAAACTTTAGATCTAACCTTTGACTGGGCCCTTCTAACCCAGGAAAGTAATTTAATCCAAGCCATTCCATTCTAGCCAAGTCTTAATCCCTCTGCAGCCTCTAACAGTTTTCATCAAGGATTGTCCTCTATTAAGCTCCACCCATCCTTTAATCATCTGTGACCATAAGTGTCTCCAAACAATGATGATGCCACCACCATGTTTAACCATCAGGATGTGTTCAGGATGATTTCCAGTGTTTATGTTTATCCACAACTATCATCTCTGGAGGCAACCGCTTTCACTGTAGCAACATTTTTGTAGTAAAACACTTACTCTTTGCATAAATGAGCTTCTTTGTCTTTAAAGAGAAACCAACATTTTTATTTATAAAGCTTGAAAATGTGAAAAAAAAAAACGTCAAGGCGTTTGAGTTCCTTTGGTGTAGACAGAGAATGTTCTATCTGTTTGAACTGGTGCCTTAAGGCAAGCATTACTCGACCTCTTCATAGAGTTTTGCTCCTGAATTTTATTTAATTTGTTGTTTGTTGCCTGATCCCAGAAAAATATCTGTTTGTTTTTCTAATAAAACTAATTCAAACAGATAATAAGAAATAAGGAAAGAGTTTAATACGTTTCCCAGCTTGGAATTTAGATCATCAATAACCTGACAGTAGATGCTGGTCTCACTTACCTGACCAGTTTCCTCAAACCTCTTTCTGTCAGCGCTGTCAATGACATATATCTGAAACCAACAAAACACTGTTTTATATAAGTTCCAACAGGTTCATGTTCACAAATCAACACCACAATGTAATGTAGCAACAAGGTAAAGTTCATGAGAAGGAGATATCCTTACCAGCACATCAGTGTTTTCAAAATAGTTCCTCCAGTACGGCCTGATCTTCCGCTGGCCTCCGATGTCCCAGACGTTCAGCTTAAACCCCTGAGATTGGACGCTCTTAATGTTGAATCCCTGCAGGGAGCGGAAAAAATACCGAGCTGAAGCAGATTGGTACTTTAAACGAGACCAGCAGGAACAGAAGCGGTGTCCTCAGAAGGGGACAGCTGAGAGGTTTGGGTTACCTGCGTGGGGGTGATGTGGCTGATGTCCTCTGAAGCCAGCTGTTTGAGAAGCGTAGTCTTCCCCCCGTTGTCTAGACCCAGCAGCAGTATACGGACCTCCTGGTCTGGGGTGCTTTTTAGCTTACGAAGAATGGACAGCAATCCCTGCAGGAAACAGGGACCAGGTTCATTTGTCAAGGAGGGGGGGACAGATTACAGGAAAAAAAATCAAAATCCCAGGGTATAGAAAAAGGTAAAGGTTATCCTGGTCTAATCTGTCTATTTGAACTTAATGACAGAAATGAACTGAGGAAAATAATGTTATCCCAAATAAACACTGGTTTAAATGCTGGCTTCTTCAAAAATGAAAGAGATCACTTGGCAGGATTAACAAAATGCCTTTTTTAATGCATTTTGGTAAAACTTGAATAACACAGCAGGATGAGGCTTAAAATAATTAAATTACAAAGAAAAACTATGTTTTCTATGGACCTAAATAAAAAACAAACAAACACCCCAATATTATTTGGAGTATTTATGGTGAGATATTAGGATAATCACAAACATAACCTCATGTTTTGTTACACCAACTGTTGTACCAGCTCTACTACCTACTTAATCTTTACTTGATTTTATTTTTCCTCTATTTTTATTGTTTAATTCATGCAAAGCACTTTGAATTGCCTTTGTACTGAATTGTGCTGTACAACTAAAACTGCCTTGCCAGTTACCCAACATAGAAAAATTTAATGACCAGGTTAAGCTTATTTGTTTGGGCCCGTTCCATAGTTGTTTTTTCTTTTTTTAAGTGGTTTTTGTTTGCCTATAGGCCCCATTTATTTTACTAATCCGTGAAGGGCCTGGGGGCCAAGAGGAGTCTCTGTAGAATCAGTCATCCCTGCATTCACCTGGTCTCCTTATCAACAGGCCATACAAGAGTAAATAAAGTTCAACGTTACTTATTTTTATAACCATTATACAGCTGAATAATTCAGAACTCAGTAGCATGAGGTTGCGATAAAAACAGTTAACTTTCAGCGTGTCTTGAGTCTCTTTCCACGCAGTGCTGCATAAATAACGGTACAGGAACAGGAGCTGCGCTGAGCTAACGAGCTGAGCTAATCTCCCCTGGTAACTGACAGAGCAACAACACCGCAGCACCGGCTGCTTTTTATCCTTAGGATACAAACAGGAGGAGCCGCTAGTTTAGAATTTAACAAAAACGAGGCTTTATTAATGAAAACGAACACACACGCGGGTCTAATGTTGACAGTTAATGGCTAATTATTGGGATAAATTAAACTCACCATCTTGTTATCTTCTCTCCTGGAGACGCCGCTAAACGTGACGTCACACGTAAAGTGTACGTCTGGGATGGCGGTGCATTCATAGAACTCGGAAAAATTACTGCTTGAATTTCAATGGATAGTATTAGTCTTTTGTTTGTTTGTTTTGCTTGGGGTTTTTTTTTAAGTTGAAACTACAAAATTCAGAATATTTAATTGGGTTGTTTTATAATTATCAAACCGAAAAGCTAGTTTGTTTCCAAGCTCTTTCAAGTATTTTAACGTATCTGACTTAAGATTTTTCACATAATTTTTTTTGCCATCTTTGTAAAATAGCTGAACATTATGGAAGTGGATTAGGGTCAATGAAAGAATAAAACAAGTTAACTGATTTTTAAATATTATTTCAGTTTAATGTGGGAAAAAAGTCAGAATTCTGAGAAAAAAAAGTCTGAATACTGCGAGAAAAAAAAGAGTCAGAATTCTGAGGGAAAAAGTCTGAATTCTGAGGAAAAAAGTCAGAATTCAGAGATTAAAGTCAGAATTCTGAGAAAATTTCAGAATTCTGCAATTAAAGTCAGAATTTCGAGATTAAAGTCAGAATTCTGACTTTTTCCCCCATATTAAACTAAAATATTAAAAAATCAGTTAACGTTTTTTGTCCAGTGCCCCTAATCCTCTTCCGTATTTTTCTGTAGATTTTAATACAATTTTGCAGGTTTACGTGTAATATGTAATGTTTCTTTACCATTCTGTGTTTCTGTCTTTCACTTTAATGTGCCCGGAAACAGCACTTGAATGATATTTGACCATATTTGTTTAAAATCAATAACATATATATATATATATATATATATATATATATATATATATATATATATATATATATATATATATATATATATATATAAAGACACGTTCGGGAGGCGTGTTAAAGTTTTGCCACGTAAATTGGTGACGCATGCGCACAAACGTTTTAAACCATTTCACCTGAACGCAGCACTACGATTCAAGTATGGAGAACATGTTTGTTTAGCTGCAGGATACATGCTAAATATGCAAAAAGAAAGAAGAAGCAAACGCCACAAAGTTTGATTTATTATAGGCTTCGCTCGTGCGGGGATTTTATGAAGTTCTGTTGTTGAAGTGATAGCAGGATCCACGTCACGGAGGTAAATCTCAAGCACATGGTTGAAAACCTGCGGCTGCAGTCTGCTCTTTCTACTTAGGTTTGGTTCTCGCCGGTTTTTAAGGGGTGGGGGGGATCATCCTATGCGTTTGATTGGATGACGCGTTGGGTTAGTATGGTATCCCGTGAGCAGACCTGACAGGTCGCCCCGTGTAGCGTTTTGAGGATCCCTCTCAGGTAGGTTGGGTGTTGCTGCTGCTGAGCTGGTAACTCTATACCTAGGTTGCATCACTCTCAGCTAAACCTGACATGTTTGCCTTTTTTTTTTTTTTTTAACTATCCTAACCTTTCTTATGTAGGTAAAACTCACTTAGGCAGAATGATTCAGGTCCAAACCATGGATTGTTATTCAGTCCATGTCATGCACGTATGCTATTGAAATGGTTCTGGCAAACTTATCCAGGTGTGCTTTCACCTGCAGATCCGGTTTGTCAAGCCTGAAGTAATCCTTAGAATAGAGAAGAATCTTGAATGAATTTTAAAATCATTTTTTAACCATAAAATCATTTAAATTTGGTTTTAAAAGTCCATGTGAGATGAATGAATCTTGAAATGAATCTTAAACCCAATAATAGAATAATATAATAGCAATATGCATTTCACCTGCTGGCCATAGGTCTTGCAGAAGGCTGCATGGTTCTGCTGGAAGGTCCACTGGAAGGTCTCTCTGACTTACCTTCTAGAATAAGTTGTATTCAGCTCCACTCAGCTTGCCCTCAATTGATTGGTTTCCCAATGCCTGCTGGGGAAGACAAATAAGCTACCCCACAGCATGATGCTACCACCACCATGTTTAAGAGTGTGGATGGTATCCCCCCCACACACACACACACATTTATTGCATCCTCTACATGCTTTGTGGGAAACAGCAAAGAGGACATTATATTTTTATTCTTCATGCAACCGTTCAATCGAGTGATGCGTTTTTTAACTGGATCTCCACAGCTGCTTTCATGATAAGCGCCCCCTGCTCTGTCTTACAGTTTAGGACGGTCTTATCTTGGTATTTGTGCAGTGATGCCTTTCCTGACATGTCTGAGTTCCTTGGTCTTCATCATGCTGTTTAATCCATTCTTACAAATCTCTAGGATCTTTACAGAACATTTATACTGAGATTAAATTGCACAAAGACATTTGATTTCTTATGTATTATTTCTGCATTCCACTTTTAAGTCTTTTTTTTTTTCTAATTTAAACCAATGGGTTGTGCATGACTGGTTGCAGCTAAACACGTTTTTTTTTTTTTTTCCCCCCTTTTTTGCTTTCCAACATTTCAATCTAAATAACTAAAGAATAGCTGGCTGCCAGAACAGGAAGCGTAAAATGACTTACTCAAATGATTGTTGAGGGTCTGGTTTAAAAAGTTTCAATGATTAATATCATTTTTTTTATGTGCTGTTTCTGGAGCTTTCCCTTTTTGCATTTAAACAGGGCATCATTAAGGTATATTTATGTGTTAAATTGCTCAAATTTTGTCAGATAGAATGACTTTTCACTCTGTGCTATAGAGAAATTTCCCCCTGCTCATCATTCTACCCTTCTGGTTCTTTTTCTCTCTAAAAACTGTTACTATGTGAAGTGTGGGGTCAATTTTTGTGCATGCAGGATTGTTTGTGTCCAGAGATTTTTAAATTAACATCCTGTACCCTTTAGCTGCAGTAAGGCGTTTTTGTTTTAACGTTAACTCTCACGGATTGAGACACGCTGATCTTTGGCTCTGCGATCTGCGTATCCCACCGGCATCTGCAGCCCTTTCACCTACTTTCTAAGCAAACAGCTTCAGAAATGAACCAGTTCCAGCCAGGCCCGTCCTTCAGACACTAACACTGTATATGTCTTTCTTTTCATTTGAGCACTAAATCTGCTTTCCACCTAAATGTTGAGGTTAAATTTTACATGCAGAGAAGGAGTTTGGATGTTCTGCTCTTTCGTCAGGAGGTTTTGATTCGTCTTGGTGCTTAATAGGAAGCACACAGTATCTGCAGGAATCCAAAACGACTACGCATGGAAGGGTTCAGCAAGAGGTGGTAAATGATTTCCACTGGAAGTCTAATGGGCCTTAAGAAAATGTTGAAAACAGTTAGTTTTTATTCTGCCAGATTAAAACAGCAGCTTTATGTTGTGAAAAAGTTTAGCTCTATTTATATGATATAAATATCTAAGGTTTTTAATGAAAAACTATTCCAATGGTCCTCAGGCGTGGTCTGAAGCTCCTGGTGACCGCCTGCAGGGATAACAAGAGGACTTTAGGGTGCATCAAGCCTCTCCCTGACTAACGCCATGGCTTTGAGCTCCTTCGACATCGACGCGCCGCGGTGGGATCAGTCCACGTTTATGGGGCGACTGAAGCACTTCTTCAACATCACCGACTGCAGAACCGCGCTCCTCTCCGACGCACGGCTGGATGAAGCCAAAGCGTTAGTAGAAAGCTGCAGGTGAGGAAATAAATGTACCTACCTCCATCCGTAACACCTGTCTGGGATGTTTTAACCCAGCTGGAGCCGTTCTCTGCAGGGCTGGATCCGTCCCTCCAGGAACCACAGAGGAGCAGCTCCACTATGCAAAGAAGCTGTACGATTCAGCCTTCCACCCAGACACAGGAGACCGCATGAACCTCATCGGTCGCATGTCCTTCCAGGTTCCCGGAGGCATGGCCATCACAGGCTTCATGCTGCAGTTCTACAGGTAGCCAGGAGCAGACAGGAGCTCAGCAGGTCCTTCTGCTGTAAAGTGGAGGCTGAAGAGAAACTACTGCTCTGTTTACAGGACTGTTCCTGCTGTGGTGTTTTGGCAGTGGGTCAATCAGTCCTTCAACGCTCTGGTCAACTACACCAACCGCAACGCTGCCTCACCTATCACTCCAAAGTAAGATCTGGTTAATCATCATGAAATCAGTACTCGTAAAAAGTTTCCTGCAGGAATCTGATCTAATATTTTATGTCAGAAACTCACATTTCAGCCTGAGTCAAAAAAAAAAGATTTTATTATTGATCTACAATCTTTTTATCAAGCAACTCTGACCACATGAGTAGGTTCTCCAATTAAAGGCGGAGAACTGGACAAATATCCATTATGGGCTTTTATCTCTTAATGCCATCTATAGCTTCATTGAATAGAGGTCGAGCCATTTAAAAACTGTTAAAATGGATGGATTAAGCTATTCGTCATCATAGGACCCTTCCATTTTTCTCAAAAGAAAAGAACTTCCTGGTGTGCTTTGGTGGCGCAACAGTTGGCGCACACGACCCATGTATGGAGGCCTTAGTCCTTCATGCGGGCGACGACGGTTCGAATCCGGCCTGTGTTCCTTTGCCGCATGTCTCTTCCCCTCTCATACCCCCTTTCATGTCAGCTAACTATCCGTAGACACTTGTGCTGTAAAAAAAAGGAAAAAAAGAAAACACTTCCTGTTCTGTCTAGTTTATTTTGTTTCAGTTTATATCAGTAAAATTAAATTAAAACATTGTTTCCTAAAGCAGGTCACAAGGCTAGAGTTAAATACACTTTTTTCATTCAGAAATTCGTCTTTAAAGCTTGAGAAATGATTTGTGAACCTCTTCGCTGTCATTTTTCTGTCCACCTTCCATCGGGACGTCCATTCGATCTTTACTCCTTCCGCCTCTTAGGATGGATTATTCATTCGGTTCTGTTCAGGTTTCAGGTTCAAATCCAGAATTTAAACGTGTCAAAGATGCCCCCTGTGTCAGAGTTCTATAGGTTTAAGGATAAAATGGAGCCACTTGGAGCAGCAGGCGTCCATCGACACACATTTTCTTGAAGTGTTCCTGTTTGAGGTGAACCTTCTGTTTGCAAACTTTGCTTTTATCCTATAAAAAATTCCCAGGAGGAAGGCAGCGTGTCGGGAATCCAAGCTAAACGCCTACAAGCTAAACCTGCTTTTTTCTTTTTTTTCCAAATGTTATCAGCCTCCCGATTGAACCGGTTCAGTTCAGTTTAGCTCAGCTTTATCAGTCATATAGGTGAACATGGGGTCAGTCGCACACTGTTTGCAGTTGTTGAGAACTATTTTGTTATTCAGTAAAATAGGTCAAATAGAGACGGCTTAATAGAAAACGGAACGCTGTACAGGATGAAATGACACTGTTGGAGCTGAAACTCTATTTTCAGGGCAACAAACAAAACACCTTTCCTCAAACTTTCCTCAAGTTTGAGGAACGATTTAAGCTGATTATTTAATTTAAGGTGAATTAAGACACAAAAAGACATCTTTGAAGATTTGCTTTGTTCAGCTTAAGAACTTATAAACTATATTTATAATGGATGACAGAATATTGGCAGCAGCTCTAACCAGGAATTGATTAAAGACTGAGGCTGCAACGTTTATATTATTTGGATGGAGATTAATAAGCAGATCTGCATTCCACATGGGGGAGATGATGTAATGGTCCTATAACCGTACTGAAGTTTTGAAGATCGGTAGCATAACCTTTTGTTTTCAGCCCTTTGATTGTCCAAAAATTCCAAAAAACTGGATTTATCTTTTTCTGTGTGAAGGAAATTCTTCCTCAGTTCAGCTTCAATCAGCAGTTCTCTGGATTTATGTTCAAAGAGCTTTAGATGGTTTAAAGTTGGTATAAAGTTGGTAAAAAGAGGGTATCTGTAATGTCCAGTAGTCTGGGTTAGTGTGGGATGTCTGATGCATTTTTCATTCTTAAAAGGGAAACAAAGCGACTGGATTGGTTTAGAAAAGTTTACCCTGTCTTACGAATACTCTTATGTACATTTTAGAAGTTATCTTTTGCAACACTTTGTCATTCTGCAAAATCTGCATGCAGAAAATTCATTTAAAACGTAGTAGACCTGTCAACCCTGTGTGCTTACTAGGGCTGAAACAAGGTATTGAAATAATTGTCAACTAATTTAGTCATCTATATATCATTACCTGGAGTATAGAGACTTTGAAACATGCCTTTAGCTGACAGAGCGACCTACTCAGATCAGTAATTATATCAAAATTGTAAGAAAATACATGAACATTTTGCATTTAAAATAAATAAAAAAAAATGTTTATCAATATGCTCTATGCAGAACTCCTCAAGTGGAAAAGTTTTAGTTTCACCTGGTGTGAAAATCTTTAAGGAACCTCTTGTTCTCCGATTATTAATCTATTCATAGAAAAAATAATCAACAGATGAATCAATTTGCAAAGTCATCGTTATTTGCAGCCCTAGTGCTAACATTAGAATGAACATGCATCTATGAGAACAAATCTTTCGTTTGATGCCCATCGAGACAGAAAATCCCCTGAATTTACAAAACAGATGCTTTTTTTGTTGTTGACATATTTAACGTCTTCTGTTGTTTTTCTCAGGCAGATCGGAGTGGCCTACGCTACAGCAACCAGCACAGCTTTAGCAACAGCAGTGGGACTCAACCTTTACACAAAGGTACAAACACATTGAGGTGCTGATGCAACTCAAACTTTACAACCTTTAAAGAGTCTATATAGACCCGAAAATAGATATTTCATCATCTACCTGCAGGTAGGGGTTTTATTTGTGTGTATGATGGTTTGTCTCCACCTTCTCCTGCAGAAAGCTCCTCCTCTCGTGGCTCGCTGGGTTCCATTCGCAGCCGTGGCTGCAGCCAACTGTGTGAACATCCCCATGATGAGGCAGCAGTGAGTTCTCCACCCGTAACATCCTTATCAGGCAGATTTTCTAGCAAAGGGGTCAAATAAAAGTCACAAAATTATTGGTCTTGTGGCGAAGAGGAAAGTATTCATACGCCGGAAACTCTGGTGTCACATTTACAGTCAATTACTGGTTGATTGGTTAGAAAATACTTTTTTTTTTGTTGTTGTTGTCAGACTTCTTGATGAGTAATATAACAATTGTATTTTCCGGACTATAGAGCTCATCTCATTATAAGCCTGGAAATCTAGAAACGTACATAAGCGTACATATACACTCACCGGCCACTTTATTAGGTACCCTATGCTAGTAACGGGTTGGACCCCCTTTTGCCTTCAGAACTTCCTCAATTCTTCGTGGCATAGATTCAACAAGGTGCTGGAAGCATTCCTCAGGGAGTTTGGTCCATATTGACATGATGGCATCACACAGTTGCCGCAGATTTGTCGGCTGCACATCCATGATGCGAATCTCCCGTTCCACCACATCCCAAAGATGCTCTATTGGATTGAGATCTGGTGACTGTGGAGGCCATTTGAGTACAGTGAACTCATTGTCATGTTCAAGAAACCAGTTTGAGATGATTCCAGCTTTATGACATGGCGCATTATCCTGCTGAAAGTAGCCATAAGAAGTTGGGTACAAGTTGGGTCATAAAGGGATGGACATGGTCAGCAACAATACTCAGGTAGGCTGTGGCGTTGCAACGATGCTCAATTGGTACCAAGGGGCCCAAAGAGTGCCAAGAAAATATTCCCCACACCATGACACCACCACCACCAGCCTGAACCGTTGATACAAGGCAGGATGGATCCATGCTTTCATGTTGTAGACGCCAAATTCTGACCCTACCATCCGAATGTCGCAGCAGAAATCGAGACTCATCAGACCAGGCAACGTTTTTCCAATCTTCTATTGTCCAATTTCGATGAGCTTGTGCAAATTGTAGCCTCAGTTTCCTGTTCTTAGCTGAAAGGAGTGGCACCCGGTGTGGTCTTCTGCTGCTGTAGCCCATCTGCCTCAAAGTTCCACGTACTGTGCGTTCAGAGATGCTCTTCTGCCCACCTTGGTTGTAACGGGTGGTATTTTGAGTCACTGTTGCCCTTCTATCAGCTCGAACCAGTCTGGCCATTCTCCTCTGACCTCTGGCATCAACAAGGCATTTCCGCCCACAGAACTGCCGCTCACTGGATGTTTTTTCTTTTTCGGACCATTCTCTGTAAACCCTAGAGATGGTTGTGCGTGAAAATCCCAGTAGATCAGCAGTTTCTGAAATACTCAGACCAGCCCTTCTGGCACCAACAATCATGCCACGTTCAAAGTCACTCAAATCACCTTTCTTCCCCATACTGATGCTCGGTTTGAACTGCAGGAGATTGTCTTGACCATGTCTACATGCCTAAATGCACTGAGTTGCCGCCATGTGATTGGCTGCTTAGAAATTAAGTGTTAACGAGCAGTTGGACAGGTGTACCTAATAAAGTGGCCGGTGAGTGTATAAGCTGCACTATCTACTGAAATGTCTCCCACTAAACCTCTAGGGGGAGCTCTAACCCCTAGCTTGTTGGTTCGCAGCAGTGTCATTACCCGATCCGTCCCGGAAGCACGATCCATTCTGCGCATGCGCAATCAGCTCATTTGCACATCCAGATATAAATCCGGGTCGTCGTCTATTTTATTTTGTTAAAAACACCTAAATGACGTTTTCCCTCCCCAAAAATAGTAAACATACGAAAATATGTGTTAAGGTTTGATGTATATCCTTAGAAAGTGAATGCCTTAAAATCCTTTCTGTTTCATCCCTCCTCTCTGCCCGATTTTTTTCGACTTTGGATTTAAACATAAATCTAGTCTTTTTGTCTGTGTTCGTTTCGTTTTAACCTTATGCTATATAGTGCGTAATCTAAAGAAAGAAAAGACTAAAATGCAGATAAACATGGTTTAATCACATTTTGCCGGACTGCTCTGAGCACGTCTGATGATGACATCAGAGATGACGAAGAAAATATAAGAAGCATAAAAATTGTCTCACAAAAGTCATAAAACATGTTTTACAGATGGGTATTAGCATTATTTTGTGAGTTAAGGATAGAAATAAGTTATTTTAGTACCATAATTACATTATTTATGGACACCAGGATGTATATCTATTTGCGCATGTACAGAACGGATCGTGCTTCCGGGACGGATCAGGTAGAGACAAGCAGTAAAAGTTTCTACTGAAAGATGGGGCTTCGTTGGCTCTTTATTTCAGCTCTGAGTTGAGCCCAGTCTCCTCATTGGTTCGGCAGCTTTAATGAGGCATAAATGTCAAAATCTGTGAATTTGGGACATTTGTTCTCTGTTGTCCCTACTGCTACCGTGTTCTTGTGCTAAATGAAAATTAGCTCCTTATTCTTTCATTTCCAACTTTGACTTCCCCCCCCCTGGCGGTTAGGAAAAAGCTGCACCTTCTTATAAGCCACGTGGTTCAAAGCGTGGGAAAAAAGTAGCAGCTTATATTCCGGAAAATACGGTACTTCATTTCAATTGCTTGTGGATTTTTGAATAGGCCTCAAAATTATGAATCGCATTATGAAAACATTTCTACACCAACTCTGTAACATGTATTAATTTTTTCTTTGTATTTTTTCAGGGAAATTCTAAATGGCATCGCCGTCACGGATGAAAACGGCAACAAACTTGGGCACTCGAAGGTCAGCAATTTATTTATAGATGGGTAATTACATCCAGGAGTTCCAGAACTCAAAGTATGGAGTGAGACTGGAGCTTAGCTAAAGTCTACTCATTTTCATTTTCCAGCAGCGTTTATTAGCAGATAATTAGCTAATAATACCAGTAATTAGTTTGAGTTTGTGCAAAAATGACCTAAATAAGATGTTTTTTTTTCCATCTATTAAATAATAGGAAACCTGTTTGGATAAATGGGACTAACTTAATAATAATACTTCATTGAACAACTTTTGTTTCAGCGCAATAGATCATTTCATTAAGCTGAATTGAAGTTGAGCTAATTTTGGGCTTTGGTTATGTCTGCTCATCAGCGTCAGACAGTAGGGGGCGACAAAAACTGCACGCGAGTTCTGGAGAGCTTGGGTTTCTGAGACTTTAAGATGGATTTCTGTTTTAACACCTTGGTCAAATAATGAATTATTAAAGCACTGAGCTTGAACACCTGTTAAATATTATATATCTAAAAATGGAGAAAGACCACTGCTCCAATTTATTCACAATCTTCCAAACTAATGATTCACACTCTAATAATCTAATAATCTAAAGGAACTACTGATTAAAACCAAAATATTGAAATGTTTGTTGGTCACAGTGGTGGCTGCATTATGCTCTGGGCTTAGCTGTCCTTCAGGTGGAGATGGGTTTTCTGTTTAAGGTGGCTTTAATTATGAGCATTTTTAAATACAAGTTCTAATCCAAATCCATTAGGGGTTCCGTCTCACGAAGTAGGTTTATTAAAAAACTCTGTTAACCATGAAATTAGGGGACACTCAGAGTTGACTAGGAATGTGATTTTGACCAGGAAGAACCCTTTTTCTAGTGATCTGAAATTGAAAGAAACGGAGAGGAGAGCAATTTTAATAAATGTCCAAATGGCCTGCCATAACAGACTACATATATACATAGCAATCTTCTCCTTTTTCATCTCCTTCTCAGCTGTAGAGACATTTCTCTCTTTTAAACGCATTCTCCAATATTTCTTTGTAATTCTGCATTAAAAATCTCTAGTTCCAGTGATGTGAAATAGGCACTGCCTCATGTCTGTCGTCATGGTGACCCGTCGTATAGGTGCTGTGCTGATAATGACTTTTCACTTTACACTCAGGCCCCGTCCACACAAAGTCAAAACGAACATGAAACACTAATATTTTCCAGAACGTTTGTCGCAAAGACGGAGACGTAAAATAAATGTGATCGTCCACACGAATGCATGAAAACGCTGCAAAATGTATGCCAGGCCTGTAAGTGGCGCTGTGGTGCCAAAGCAAAAATAGGCGACGAAATGTTGGGCATGCGCACTAATATTTATACATGGTTACCCTGCGGGTCCATTTTCGTGGTTCAGTCAAATTCAGGTGCTGAACTATGTCGTCGATATTGCTCTGTTCTTCCTGGAGATATTCCAGAAGAAGAAGATTCTGTTGTAAGCCCGACAGCAGGGTGAGTAGCATTAGCAGCAACCATTCAACACAGTACGGCGCCATTGTTGTTGTGATACTGTGTCGCGCATGCGTGTTTAGAGGCGACGCTATGACGCATGCGTGTAAGAAAAAAAATGCGCTTAGAGCTTAAAGATGGAAATGCGAAAATCTTCCCACTCGAAGGCTTGATTAAAAAAAAAAGATCATTTACAGACCCCCGAAACGCCGGCTTCGTATGGATGAGAGGCTGGTTTGGTGAAAAATTTGTGCGTTTAGGCCAGGGTTTGACTTCGTGTGGACGGGGCCTCACACTCGACTCCGAGTGTACCAACTCAGAGTTAATTAAACTAACTCACACCAGCTGTTGGGAAACCAAAACCTCAAGAGTTTCCAACTTTAGGCTAGATCAATTCAGAGTTGAGAATTTGACTCAGAGTTTGTTAAACCTGCTTTGTGAAACAGACCCCAGGTATCAGCTTAAGAACTGGAAATTAAGAGATATTTCTGTTTTTCAACATACATCCCAACCAAGAAAAACCTAACATGTGGTTTTTAATTAGGCCTAGCTAGAAAGCAGAGCTGAATCAGTGGAGTAATTTAAAGAGGGTGGGGAGGAGATTCTTTATCATCCAAAAGATTCATATTATCTATGCAAATGTGTGTTTGCATACCTGTTTGTTGCAGGTTTTTAATGAATTTCCTACTAAGATGTTTTTAATTCAGCTGAGTTGAGGATGTATACTTTGGACACATTAAATGTGGAAAAAATGTAGTTTTTATATCATAAAAACCATGCACTATAAAGACTCCCCGTATAGCTACTGGAGCTTTCTGAAATGGAACATTTTCACCTAAAACAGTCTAAAGTTAATTAACCCTTTAAAGCCTGGACCATGAAATAATTGACAGAAAATCCAATTTGAGTCGTCATTGAAAAACATACATTTTGTATAAGTTAAATTATATAATTTATTTGGATCAATTTTGATACATTTATAATCTTTTATACGTTTTCTGTTCACTGCATGTGTTTTCAAGAACAAAAATATCACACTGATGATGCAGACGTGTTGTGAATTAGAACAACCTTGTTCCATAGCTAGAGTTTGATTGATTAAAAGTATAATAAAGAATCCAGCAATACCTTTTCTAGACATTTGGTTAAAGTGAACACTTTGGTATTAAATCAAAAGATGCCCGGTTAGTTTTAATGTCAATTTTCAGCTTGATGTCCTTTGACCTTTCACCTGTAGAAAGCAGCAGCCAAAGGCATCACCCAGGTGGTCGTCTCTCGGATCACCATGGCAGCACCAGGAATGAGTACGAACGACAAACGCTCCTTTTTTTATTTTTATTTTTTTTAATTCACCATCATTCCGTGATTCATTCCTCTCCCCTAATCGACGCCCTTTGTTTCCTCTCTCAGTCATTCTGCCCATCATCATGCAGAGGCTGGAAAAGTACAAATTCATGCAGGTCAGATATTTGTCTCCATCAGTGTGCCTCTGCTAATGTCTCGTAATAATGTCCGCCCGTCCTCATGCCGGTTTCTGTCCATTAACAGAGAATCACGTTTCTACACGGACCAATCCAGGTCATGTTGGTGGGAGTCTTGTGAGTACAAAAGGTTGCAGGGTCACATTGGTTTTAATAGATGTTATTTTATTGGTAACTTTGGTCTTTTTCCACCTTTAAAAGTCTGATCTTCATGGTGCCGGCTGCCTGCTCCCTGTTCCCTCAGAGATGGTAATGAAACTATCCTTTCCTCTCACATGCTTTCACATTAAAATACCTCATCCCACACAGGCTGTCGCTGTTTCTATTGACCTTACATCTGATCAGGTCAAACGAGTTGAAGACGGGGAAAGAAAATGACAATCTGTGCGCTGATAAAGTCACCAGAAACGTTTGCCGCTGTGTAGTCTTGAGCGAAAGTTTAGTCGTTTTTTTTTTTGGCTGGATGAATGTAGAATAATTTATTTAAATGAAAGGAAAAATATTTAAACCCGTTTTCTTTTTTTTTTTTTTTCCTTTCGTTCAGACTTTTAACATGAAAATCATTTAGAGTCTCTTTCGTTTTTGTGG